>NC_133933.1:2534631-2659631 GCF_031877795.1 Strix aluco | reverse complement strand
TGGGGTGCTGACGGGAGGAACGGGGAGCAGATTTGGGTCCTCAGCGGTTGGTGGGGTGTTCCCTGTGCGATCAGGGTCTCCCCGCCGGCGAGGGAGCTGGCTGTGGCCCCTGGCTGGGGTCTGGGACGCTCTGGTGACGGCAGCGAGGCCTGAGCGAGCTGATGCTACGTTGTAGGTTGATGGCGTGTTGCACCTGCGGATCTCAAAGCGCTTTACAGGCTTTAATGAATGTGACCACTAACGTGATTTATAGCGCGATTCATTATTGGTATTGGAGGGACTGTATTCTTATTTTGTCATTTGCTGTTAAAATTAATACACTCCATGCTGGCTATAAAAGTGTATTTGCATTTAATTGCAAGTCAGAATGAATTAGTGGATATGATTTAAACCCGAACTTACTCCTTAAAAAGAAGCCTTCAGCGGGCAAGGAAAAATCAAGCTCTGTGCTGGATTTCTTTGGTGGACGTAGGGATGGAGACAGGAGTTGGGGAGAGGAGGGGGCAGGCGGGGGCTTGGCTCTTTTTTTTTTTTTTTTTTTTTTTTTTTTTGAGGTTGCTTTCAGCGAGAAATGCCTTTGCCAGGAGGGGCTTAGGCAAAGTGGTCAAGCACATCTGCTCCTGGGAAGGTAGGAAAGAAAAGAGGTTACTAGTAATAGGGCAGCAGCACAAAGGGAAAATTGTACACTGGAAGCATTAGTCTCCTCCGCGGTGGTGTGGCCAGACTGGTTTAGCAGACAGGATGATAGATTGCTTTGTCAAGGGTCCCAGGGTGTGCCCTGAACTTGAAGCACTTTGTTTATCTTGAATAGAAAGGGAAAAGCACAGACATAATCGATGTCTAGTTTTTTAGGAGGGAGGAAGAGGTAGAGGAGGGAGCAGGGGGGTGGTGGTGGGGGGAGGCCCTGGCTGTGGCTCTCCATTAACAGATGAACTTGGCTGAAGTCCAGAGTTTGATGAGAGAGTGTCACAGCCCCGGAGCCGGCCAGCCTTTTCAATAATTTTTTTTCTTTTTTTTTAAAATACCTGCTGACTGTACATCAAATGCTCCCAGGTCTTTTGGCTAAAGGCAAGAAGAGAGAGAGGGGGGGTAAAAAAAGACACAGCTCCATTTTTTCCCTCTGAACCAGTTGAGACCAGTCCCTTGGCCACGCATGCAGGTTCTATCATCTTTCCTGGCTCGCTGTTGGGAAAAAAAGAGTTGTCGCTGTGCCAGTAACCTGAGGGCCCAGGACAAAAAAAAAAAAAAAGGGGGTTTGGTGTTCTGAGAGGCAAATTAAATTCTGAGCGTGTGTGAGAGCAGGAGGGGCGTGCGTGTGTCTGGGAGATTTCAGAAATAGTAGGAGTTAAATTCAGGGGTAAAAAAACATCTGTAAGGCAATCTCTGCCTGGTTGGAGAGGGCAAACCCAGGGGATGGACTGAACGCAGGTCCACAGCCTGTGAACGATAGCACCTTTATACGGTGGCTCCCACCCATTTAAATAACTTTGTGAGAAAAAAATCAAATTGACCCCGTAGCACAGAGCTGCACTTGGTGCGAAGGTGGCTGTGATTCCAGCCTTTACACAGCCGTCACAACACATGTCGGGCCGTGCGCGACGTCAAGGTGCTTTCTTGTAACGCCGGGGTGGTAAGAATAAAGACAAATCGGAGATCTTTACTGGGTTACCGGTGGTTTTTCTTCAAGTTACTTGCTTTGCAAGAGGCGGAGTTGGCAGGGGTGTAGTAAATGGGGCTGCTGCAGATGCTACCTGGGAGCTCACAGGGTGAGCGCAGAGTTGGAGCTTCCCAAGGGCACCTGGCTGGGGGCATAGGTGGCCCCAGCGTGCCTGCGACTCGGCAACACGGTCTGAATTCAGGGTTGTTTTGGATTTTTTTTTTAATTTTTTTTTTGGTTTCCGATTACACTGTCTGTTTCTGACAGTTGTTCAGCTACTTACCAGTCTTGGCAGGAGGCTGAGCCTGTAACATCCTGACATTTTTGCTTTTTAACAGGCCAGTCTCATCGTGCTGGAACAAACAGCAGCTTAACTGCGTTTCACTCTAGCTGATTTGAATAACGTGTATTCTGGTCAAACAAGAAACTCCTCAAAGGAAAGATCTCGGTGCCTTGTTTTCCGTCCCGCTGACACCAGGTGGATTTCAAAATGCACAGAAAGGACGTAGCTGGGAAGACACAGGCTCACCCCTGCTGCAAAATTTTCAGAGACATGGAGGGTAGGTAGGAGTGGATCACCTGCCCCTTTGATGGGCTCCCAGACTCATGCCTCGCTGGGAATTAAGTTTGCTTGGCACTTGTGGCTCTATCTCACGTGGCCATCCCTGCTGGAAGAGGGGTAAGGGCAGGGATGGCCTTTGCCTGGCCCCCTCGCTACATGTGGAGAATCCAGGTCTGAGAGTCCTCGGTTTTGAGGAGGCTGGGATTTTCAAACCACCAGGGTGGTTTGTTTCCTCTCCTTCCCCTTCGCATTTTTCACTAGCAGCTGGTGATGCTCTGCTCTGTGGGAGGAAAGCACAAAGGCTCGATGAGGCTATGGGATACGGCTCCCCTGTGTTGGGTGCCGGTCCTCTGGGTCTGGAAGTCTCCGTCCTGAAACTGGTTCTTCCCTTGCTCTCCGCGTTGCGTGTCAAACCATAACTAGTTTGATTGCGAACTTCCCAGCGACTTGGCACCCCTGTATTTTTTCCCAGGCGTTTGCCTACACACGTGCGTAGTTCTCCTGTGTAACGCCTGCACAGGACTCCCTGTTATCTGCTGATCGTGGTGTTTACCTCTACAGCATCCATTACGTGAGGACCTGAGTGCCTTGGTGATGTTAATGAATACATACCGGGGTGAGATTGGCAACTACTATTTTAAAGCATGGCATGGGTGGGGTAACTCACCACCCCAGGTGAGGCAGGAGAGCTGCGGCAGAGCGGGACTGAGAGCCCGGTGCCATCCCTGCCGTGCTGCCCTTCCTCCATGCCACTGGCTGGGCAAAGCTGGGAAGTAAAATCAAGACATGGTCGCATCTTCAAACCAACCTGCTCTTTGCCAAGACCTTTCTCACTGCGAAGGGTCCACCCCACTTCGTTGGCCGCTTCACCTCTTGCCCCATGGTCGAGCTCTGCGGTGATGCAGGCGCTTGGTCTGGGGGGCACGTGCTTGGCTGAGGCCATGCAACACCTGGGGACACAGGGGGAAATTCACCCTGTACGCCTGCGGGGAGCTAGCGGGCTTCGTGGGGCCTCCCCGCGTTTGGGTAAACGGTGTCAGCAGCAAAGGTAGGTTGTATGTCCAAGAGACAAGGCAGTGACCTTTGGGTCAAGTACCTGTGTCTGGAGAGCCCGCGATAAATATTGTACAGTGGGAACAATGGGGCTGTAACAGAGCTGTGACCGAAAAGGCTACGGCCGAGCAGCCGGCTGGCTAAGAGGCTGCCGGGGGAGCGGTGTAGTATTTCTACTCCAAACTGATTGAAATGTCGACTAAAAATCAATGTTGTTGACTAGTGATAATTTAGAGTTTTCTCGGTGCTAAGTAGCCGCGCGCGTAAGGATGCGCTCGCTGCGCCGGGATGAGCACCGAGCAGTGCGGGTGCAGCGCTGAATCGGATGCATTATAGGTCAGCCCTTTATTTGTTTCATCACAACTTTTACGCAGTTGTCATGTAATTTATGGCTGCTTTCACGTTGTCAAACATTTTCATTGCGGCTTCTTCTTAACACACTCCTGACACAAACACGTCTGCTTTAAAGACACTGTATTGTTTCATAATCTGAGAGGAGGACTATAAAACATCAAATTACACTATCTTCAGGCTAATCTAAATGCACTACAGATTGAAATCAGAGCTCATTTGTCCCTGATGCAAATTATTAAGTTCTAATTATAAATATCCATTTAATTACTCCATACATTTTTATTCTGCAGACCTTCTCAGCAATTCTGTCTGAGATACAGTAGATGTATAGGAGAAAATCTGCAGTAATTAATGTGCATTTCCTAAATAATAAAGAACAAACATGAGCCACTTTGTTCATGGATGACATATCCGCGCACACATTTTTAGCTAGCCGTGTCGTGGCGTCAGACTCTGAATGCTAATTCAAAAACAAATGGAAAAGATAAAAATTAAAAGTTTTGGGGTTTATTTCCCTCCCTGTCCTGTTGCGGAAAGAGCTGGGTCCTTCAGCACCTTGTGCCCTCCGCGTGCGAGGGATGAAGGCGGCTCGGGGGAGCACGGTGTCATGTCCCTGACCCCCGTCTCGTGGAGGTGCTGGTCCTGAAGCCTCGTCCTGCTGGAAGCCCCACAAACCCATGTGTCTCTCGCAGTAAAAGAAACGGAGGGAGCCAATTTCTGCCGTTCCAGCCTCTTCAACCTTTTGGTTTCATGCCCAACAGCAGCTGAGCAGGTTACAAAAGCCCCTCTCGAGCAGCAGCAGAGGATGCTCGCGGTCCCCTCCCTGCTTCTGCGCTTGTGCAAAACCCAAGGGAAGGGGCACACGTGGAGGAGAGTGTCTGGTGGGGCACATCCTGCCCGGAGCTACCCCAGGTGTAAATCCCAGGCAGCTCCCCTGCAGCCAGGAGAGTCACTTGGTAGGCACAGCGGCGTAAAGCAACTTGGGATCAACCCGTTCTGGTTATTTGTGTTCAGATTAACAGAGCACCTCATCTGACATCCTCTGAAGTCTAGGAAAAAACTCGGAGAACGTGGCAGGCATCGACTCGAGCGCGGATGCAAGTGATGTCTGTCAAAAATTGTCAGAGCAGCACATGTGCGGGTGCATGTGTGCGTGTACCCATATACATATATGGGGTAAAAATCTGACTGCACGGCAGTTAATGTGAGCATTACCACAGGCTTCATTGCACTCTGTAGTTATACCCATATTTGCATCTGCTTTCTGGGTGATAGAGTAGGCTTTCTGGAAAGGATACTTGTATGGTATCAGTAATTATAAACAAAAATTAGCTTTGAATTTTCTCATATATTCCACTAAAGCTCCACTCACTTCGTCAGTTAAGAAGATGAGGGGCTGTAGCAGTGTCCTCAATTCCCAAGTAACTTTGTCTTTATGTATTATAATCATTTTATCTCAAACTTTCTCCTAGAGTCACAGGGCACTACGAGGAAAATCATAAAAGTGTAAAAAGTGCTGGTAGGAGCCTAAGGACCTTTATATAACAAACCAAACAAAATCCAACCCTGATTTCCTAAACAGAAGGATGATTATCTTGGCTTTTCTAACAGCAATATCTTTTTTGGAAAGATCAGCACATCTTTTTTTTTCTTCCTTTTATTTTTTTTTTTCTGAATCACAATTACTGTACTGCTTCGAAACATGTTTTTTATTGTGATTCCTCTGTAGCGCAGTCACTGCACAGATAATACAGTTGGAGATTTTGCATCTTGTCATATCTATTATGCAGAAATTCAAACTACAGCCTAACCTAGTAGTTGAATGGTGAGCAAGCCATGCTTCAGGCTTGCGAGTGCTTTAATTCCTGCGTGATTTGCTTTTACCTGAGCAGCTGAGTATGTTTCTCCACTCATGCAGTTATTTTCTGGAGTAGAAAGTAAACTACGTATCCCGTCACCCATACTAGCATTTCATAGCTCAATAGTCTTTATCTATTATTATTACTATTATTATTATTATATCCTACAAATGCATCGGTCATTGTATTGCTAATGTATGGTAGGGTGCTCCGGCTAGGACAGGCTCAGCTCGCTAATGGGGTCACTCGTGTCAGGGTGTGATGTATGGATTATGTTTACCATGGCATGTTTTGTTTGTGAGCGAGGCTGTGGGAGTGGGGCAGATGATGAATGAAGATACTCCACGGTTTCACACTCGTCCCTGTGGTCGCGAGTCTCCATTACAATAAAGAGCTTCTTGTGATGGAGACGTGTTTATGTGCCCGTAGCGGACTTAAAGCTTCAGGTCTGTGGCTGAACTTGAAGGTGTGATAGTCCGTCGCTTTGGTATTTTTGGTTAAAGCTCTTACGTGACCTGTTGTGTAAACCTTGGAAGCGTGTGAACCATCCAGTTAAATAATTTACCTGGCTGAAATATAGGTCTGTTTTCCACCTTTGGGCCTCCACGTGTCAGCTGGGTGATCTTCATCACCAAAGCACCAACAACCACATAGGTGTGTGCTGTCAGGGACCCCAGGGATGAATGCCTTCAGAGGCCTTCCCTTACCCTCCAAGATGCAAGTAAAACATTAATTCTCTTAAAAAATCAAGGTTGCCCTAGTGTTTTCACTGGGCAAGCGGGCTGCAGAGGTGGGAGTCACAGGCACGGCAAGGATGGCCTTTGCCCTCCAGGCAGCTGGCTTGTCACTGCAGCAGAAGTCTGCTTGGAGCTTCTTGCTGGTCTCTCCCGTGGGTCCCACTTTCCCTCTCTCCCCCCCTCCCTATGTCCGCTTAAATGGACAGCTGTGGTCTCTATGCAGGTTCTTCTTACTTATTTT
Organism: Strix aluco; assembly: GCF_031877795.1. Classification (NCBI taxonomy): domain Eukaryota; kingdom Metazoa; phylum Chordata; class Aves; order Strigiformes; family Strigidae; genus Strix; species Strix aluco. Next base: position 2,653,168 of record NC_133933.1, on the reverse strand, counting down.
ATCTCATGAAAGAGACGGAGTCCAACGAGCTTTTACCCACCGAGTCTATAGAGAAAACGGCCAGGCAATTTTTGTTTCAATCTAGGCGTCTCTCTGGAGCGCTAGTTCCAGAGACTGATCAATAGGTTTTATTGTAAACCTCACTGTCTCTAAAAGCACCGTGACCTTATCCCATCTAAAAATAGCGTTTGCTCTTGCTGCCTGCAGAACCTTGACCTGTGAAAACCCATTTGGAGCATAACTGACACGTGCCGTCAGCTGTGCATCCAAGACGCTTGCATGCTGTGGGAGAAAGGTCCCCGCGCTCCTTGTAGCCCTAGTTGGGAGGAAGGAGAGAGGGGAGGGGTGCAGGGGTAGATGAGGCGCCCTGCTTCTCAAGGAATCCCAAGATGGATGAAAGCTGGTCTTCTTCAGGTCCTGAGCAAGCGCCGCTCTAGCCATGGGCAGCAGGAAGTGAGTGTCTGAGCAACTGTCCCCTTCTTTTGGGAGTAGCCTTGCACATAAGCTCAAGCTCACGCTTACACCAGCACCATGTGCCAAGAGCATCCCTTCCAAGAGCCTCCTTTCCATGAGATGTGGCTTTGCCATTTCTACTGGGGGAGCTGCTGAGCGCCGGTGGCTTTGGGAAGCGCTGCTCTGGAAAACGTAGTCTCTTTTTCTTCTAACCGCTCTTCTTAAGATTGGACAAGGGAAGGTCACCTAAATTAAAACTAGTTCCTTGCTGGTGGTCAGTGGGTGCGTTTTATTTACTAAGGCAGTTCCCAAAGACAGAGTGAGGGGACACAGCTCAGCGTGGATTTTGGTGACCTAGTGATACACCAGGTACTTACTGTCTCCAGCAACGTCTGTCAGAGAACTGCCCTCATGCATGTGTGTATCTTCTACCAGAAAGGGCTTATTTGGTGTTTCCCATGCAAATGAAGAGATGTGGGAGACAAGGAGCCTGGGGACCCTGCCGCCCCTCCCTCCCCACCGCGGCCGGGCTGCCTGGCAAGGGTTAACCAGCCTCTCCGGTGAGCAAGGTCTGGTGCCGAGCCTCTGGGAGATGAAAAGGGAAGCAGCTATGATTGCAGAGCTGTAAAAGGTGGCATTTTGTTCTCCCGCTAACAAAAGCCAGGACTATTGTTGCCTCCAAGCTTGAAAGAGAGGTCACCAGTGGTATTAGTGCAGCTAATCACATAAGAGGCCGGGTGGGCTCCGCGCACGGCTCCGCGCACGGCGTCTGCTCCTGGCGGGGCTGAGACCGGCCACCTCGGGCTGTTCCCAGGCACAGGTTCCTCTTTGGTTACACAAAATGTCCGCTCCCACTCTCCTAATGCATAGGCTATTATTAGCCGGTGTCACTCAGTTATCTGAGAGTGGCGCTTTTAGCTGCCATCTAAGTGCCTGACACTTGGGTTTACAGCAGATTAAATTAAATTTTAGGCTGGTTTGGCTTTAGTGGGTGTAGACAAAAGGAGCAGCTGCTGTGGAAATGTAATCTGGCACAGGCGAGGATGGGGAGCCCTAGCTGGTCTTCCCCTCCGCCCAGACCTGGAGGGCCTCAATGTGCAGGTGACTGTTTTGGGAGCAGGTACCTAAACCACCATCCCTTGGAGTGTGGGCACGCGCGTCCCCAGCTCAGTGCCGGGCCATGTCCCTACCAGTCAAAGCGTGTTGAGATGGAGAGAGTTTAGACGTGACCAGCTGGCAAGTGCGCACACCAAACCAGCACTTAATCTTTAGAGTGGTCTGTCCTAACGCTGTAGCGCAAAGCCCATGGTAAATATTATTTACTTATCGATGGGTCTGTTGGTGCAATCCATTCTTTAGGCTGCTGTGCATGTTTTTTCATGTTTATTTTTGGCTAAAAAGTGGCAGGCTTACAAGAAGATTCTGCACAAGTTTATTCTGCCCTAAAAGCATATCGGGTCAAGGCCAGGTCCATAAATTTGCCAGAGGTATGACCGCTTTAATCGCCAACTGTTGTTGTGGCTGGGTGTCACAAGGGTGGTCATCCCAAGTGGACGCGTGGGGGGAAAGGAGGTCAAAAACAGGGTCCACATTGGAGACTGCGTTCTTCTGAGCCGGCTGTGGGTGGAAGAAAGAGCTAGTAGGAGACCTCTCCCCGACATCTGCTATTTGAAGGGCATTCTTAGACATCGGGTCTAATATTGCCTCTATCTTTAAAGTTAGATTGATAGGGATCAGAGACACATCGAAAGATCAAGATGCAGTTGGCCCTACTCCAAAACTGCTTTCTCAATAACCTTCCTCAAGAAGGGAAGGGTAGTGGCAGGCCCGTAGTTGGCAAGGCTGTTCATGTCAAGAGATATTTTTCTCTTTATCAGGACGATGCTGTTCCGGGGCGGCTGGCGCCTTGCCCTCCTGAAGTGAGGCATCAGACCAGTCATCGCCCCAAAAACCTGAGGCGGTGGGCTTCGCGGGGCAGGAGAGCAAGGTTCAGCCCAGAGCTGGTGGGAGCAGCCGCTCCGCACGTTGCGTTGAGTCAAGCTGGGTGGAACTAGCAGGAAAAAGCAGATGTTACAAAAGGTAATTGCTGGATTAAAACACAGTCCCCCTCTTGAATTTATTGGCATCTTTTCTTATGGCTTTGGGTTCAACGTCTGGCATAAGCAAACGTCATTTTTTCCTGCATATCTTGGTATTGGCTGGCGTGCAGTTCTGGCAGGCCGGCCTGCTTCCCCTTGAATCCTACACCCTGTTTGTCACCATCCTTCTCACTTAGTTGCCTCCCGGCATGGGAGAGTCTTTCCTGCTGTGGTTTGTGTGCAGGGTACGTTTCAGGGGATTATGCGTAGGTGCTATATGGGTGTCTTTACACCTATGGAAGGAGGTATGGCCTTGGAGGCTCTGGAACTGAGGTTTTCATGGACAAAGGGCAAAGTGGAAGCACCTCTTCAGTTTCTCTGCCCAACCCCACTTTTGGATTTGAGTTGGACAACGCTGATTATCACATTAAATTTGCCACCTTTCAATATGAGGTCAGGATGGTGGTGGGAGAGGGGACATAGCTGTGATGCAGGCACTTGGCACGGGAGGCTGGTTGCCCCTTGCAGCCCCTGGCAAGTTGAAGACCTCCTTGAGCAGCCCGCAGGGACATTCAGTGAGTCTGGCCAAGTTTTGGTCTTGATGCTTTCCCTCATTCCCTGGGGGACTTTGGGAGAGTCACAAATAATTCAACTTGGCGTGGTGTTTGTTTAGTTGCAGCGGTAGGATTCAGTCTCTTAATTTCAGCACGTTGTAGTGTGTTCATCTGAAAAATGAGAACGTTTTTTGAGCGGGTAATGTGTTTGCTGGAGAGTGTGGTTGGGTGAAGTTAGATACAGCTTCAGCTGGCATAAAAGAAATTCAGAAAACTTTTGGTCACTGAACCAAAATGTAAACATTTTTTATTTATTTTCCATGCAGTTTTTCCCTCTGAATTTTCTGTTTGGAAATCAAATGGAAAATCTGTTTTATGCACTGTGCTAATTAGGATATGGACCTCCTATGAAGTTTAAATTATTAATGACTGCACAACGGTTTGACAGTCACCATCGAAAAATAGTTATCTGCTCACCTTGTTGTATTTAGAGTTTTGTTTAGTGTTGTGGCAAGATGGATTGCCTTGTGCAGGTCCAAGGCTTTGTATGGATTTCTGGGCACATCTATAGGTATACCTCACCTATATGTTTTGGAACAAGTGGATAATGTGTTTTAATCATCCTGACTGACCCATGGTAACGTTGCTTTGAAATGTATGTCGTTGGTATGGAGAGCCATCCTTGTCCGTGGTATTTTGCAAGTCTCGGAGTTAGGAGGAGGATTTTGTTGAGTGCTGACCGTGCCGCTCTCTGTCTTGATGGGGATGTCCAACACATCTGCCAAGGAGCTGCGTTGGCCTGGCTTTGGGGAGGGTGGTGGCTGCTCCTCTTTCTAAGAAGCTCTTGGAAACCTGGTTTTTGATTCCATAACTCTCAAAATTTACATTAGTCGTTGGGGCTACAGTATGTAAATAACCCCATCAAATCCGAATCGTGTTTGCATAATTCACACCTCATGTCTGATGGGAGAAAAAGTGAAGTGTTTCCTTAAATTAAGAAAAACTTGTAATTATTTTCTTCTACACGTTGAAATTGGAAAGGCATCTCCTTGAATTTTATGCTTTGTATAATTTGTTTTTGCTGTTGTTTCAGAATAATTTAGTCATGTATTTATTAGGAACTGGCAGCATCTGCTAATTTTCAGAGCTATCACGATGATGATAACATAAAAACTTGAGGTCAGAAGTGGGGCCAACACCTTATTTGCAAGCATTCACATTTATTTTGGTGCTAACGCTGCTCTGCTAACAGAGAATATGGTGTTCAGCATAACAAGAGTATGAAAACTTGGCCCTAAGCAATCATTTCTGCTGCGTTGGGGTCAGATTGCGGAGCCTTTACTCATCCCAGTAAGTATTTATTAACCTTCGGAGAACAATGGCTGTAATGAGATTACCTGGGTAAGTGCTTATCCCGTCGGGAAGGAAGTTGTGGAGCCTGGACCCACTGGTATTTGAGGAGAGATAAGGAGGGCACTTTGCTCCGCAGGTCACTTCCCTACCTGTGCCGGCAAAGGGAAAGGTGCCTGGCAGGGCAGGAGGGGAACGCTGAGGACGCCAGCCTGGGCCAGCCGGGAGTTAATACTGGCGTCTTTCAGAGCAGTAGTTTAGCTGTGTGTTGTCTTTCCTGGATTAGCTGTGCTGAGAAGGGGAAAAAGAAAAAAAAAAAAAAAAAAAGGTCGGTGTTTGAGTGATGTGAACAAAGTAATTGACTATCAGTATTAAGAATTACTGCACAGCCATGCAGGGGACAAGTCAGAACATACCTTGACAAAACCCTGCAACAAAGGGCTGCTCAAACACACCCTTGAGTCTAGGGAGCTGTAAATTGAGCTTCAATTCCAATGAAATACTTTTAGGCTTTGTGTATATTTTTTGTATCTACTCGCGGCGATTGAGTGCCACACAGGAGGTGACTGAAGTCTCCAAAAAGAAGCAGCAAGCACCATGCTCTGCTGAGCACCGAGATCAGTGGTTTGTATCAGTCCACAGCAAAGCAGCATCAGTCTTCACAAATCACACGGGATTTCTCTTGATTCCCACCTGGTCGTCCCATCCAGCTGTATGTACTTTTCTTAAAGTTTGGGGAGGCGAAACAGCTCCTTGATCATCTTTTAGCTGTTGTTTTTCTCAAAGGGAGGAACAAAGAGGGGGGACCTTGTACCCTGCCATGTGAGTGCAGTGATCTTTCTATGAGCTGTTCCACACCCATTTCTTCCTACGGGTTAGAGACACATTTTTGGCACTGGACACAGTAAGCGTTGCAACATGTTTGTAATCTGCAGCTCTCATGTCTTTAAAGGTCTGGTGTCGTGGCTCTGGTTGCGTGCACGTATTTCAAGGTACCTTGAGTAGTGCAAAATGGAAAATGTGGGTATAATACAGTGACACGAATTTAATCTGTTGTTCTATGTTCTGCCTGTCCTTCAGTGGCACTTTCTATGTCTTCAGCTTTTTTCTTGTGACAGTAGATGCCTCTTCTGGATTTCTAGGTGTGTAGCGAAAGGCTAGTGTTAGCACACTGTGGTACTTTTTGCATTTGTTCCTAAAAGCTTAAAGCTGTCAACTGCATTTGCTAGGCATGCAAAGTGAAATGCTTTTTGGTTGTTCGCTTCCCAACCAGCACTCACATAAATGATGAAACACAGTGCCAAAATCCACCAAACTGTTTCTGTTGACTTGGGTTTTGGATCAGGCTCCAAATTCTGATTTCATTCCTTCCTCATTTGCCCGAAATGCAGAGCGTGTCAATTTATTTTTCCCCACTTTTGTCCGGATGGCATTGCCACAGCCTGACTTCAGCCAGCCTTTTGATTTCTCAGATGCTTTCTCTTACTGGCAGAGCCATCGGAGCAAACGCCCAGGGTGGACCTCCTGGCTTGCCAGGTACAGGCTGCAGCTGTCACACGATGCTTTCGACATCTAGAGGTGCTGAGATGGCTACATCTCGCCTTGTTTTGTGTTTTACTCAAATACGCTGAGACGAGAATAGTACCCGTGGTGGAGTGGCGGGTGGGGAGGAGGAGATGGATGATTCCTCTCTTGTTCTGAGAAGATTCAGCGATTGCCCTTGGTCCTTTCACCTCTGCGGGGCCATGTAAGGGTTACAGCATTTTAGACATTTCCCAAAGTGTCAGTGTTCAGAGCACCATTAGGAAGAGACGAGATGAATGACCAAAACATAGGGGCAAAATAAATTAGGCAGTTCAGAAGCTGCAAACAAGTCATTTGCGGGGAATAACGAAAGCTTGCAGTTGCGAGTCAGTCCTTTCTCCAGCCTATTGCAGTGATGTTTATAAATCAGTGTAACAAAGCGGGAGCCCTTATTAGGCCTGTGTGACATTAAAGGTGCATTGAGCTGCAAAGTGTAGCACTGACTGCTATAAAATTAGACAGATGCTCGAACTACTCAGCAGCTCGCTTGGAGATGGCAGCAAGGCTGCGCCTTCGGGACTGGGTCAAACCCTCCTCGGGTATCGCGTTTCCCGTTCTGCAGAGAGGGGCTGTTTGGCTCTGTAGGTTCAAGCCATGTTTTTCCCCATTTGTGGCTCTCTCTAGTTCTGCCTCCTGAGATGTTGCTCCTTCCTTCTCTCCCTGCCTAACGTCCCCTGCCCTCCACTCCCTCCGGGATAGTGGCCGTGGTACCTGGAACATCCCTTTCGACCACTGGTGCCTCCTGTCCCCCATAACCCCGTCTGTGGGATCCCTGGCCATGCCGAAACCCTCCTGGTTATTGGCATCATCCGTCGCACACAGGGAAACCTTAACTGGCTGGTGTAGGTGCTCGTAAGTGAGCGATATTATATTACCCCACATAAATGTCACGTTAATGGAGCATCATAACCAAAAGATGCTCATAGATCACTCTAAACCATTTTAGGCATCTGTTACGCTTCCATCACCTGCTCTTCACCCATTCATTTGTGTTTGGGACAGGAAAGGATGCTGTCAGGAGAGCCTGGAGAGGACCTGGAGTGAGGCAAGAGTGGGCCGGTGCGAGGGAGCAGCGCATCTCCACCAGCATGAAGCCCGCTCCACCAGCCCGTGTTGGCTGTGCTGGAAAAGACATAGCGGGGTGCTGGGAGGGTGCGCCGCAGCTTGGCTTCGAAAGGGTGTTGATAGAAAGTGCTGACTTATCTGAGCTGGCTCAACGCCTTCTGAAAGTCCGGTGTAGGCAAGGGGGGAGCCCGAGCGTCGGCACAGCCGAAAGCCCATGGTGCCTCATCTGCGACGGCTTTCTAGATCACACCATGTAACACAGCCCAACAAAGGGCCTTTAAATCCTAGTCAAGAAGACAGACAATAGAAGGTCAGAGTTTAAAAGAGAAAGTGTGCCTCAGACTGATGTAATTCCCCTTCTCCCCCCTTTTCTTAGTGTGAATCCTTTGATATTTGAGCAGGGAAATCCTCTTTATCGGGAAACTCCACCTCCTCTTATCTCATACTCTCTCGAAAATGCTATCTGCTCTCCTGCCTTTCGTGCCTCCCGACCTGGTTTGTGGTGGAAACCTCCCCGCGTGGGCATGCTGCCCTCCCATCCCTCTTGCCCGGTGGGTGCAGCAAGTCCCCAGGACTTGCTTAAGTAAACACCCTCTGGCTAATGACTCCCGTGGGGACCCGCTCTCGCCTGTCATGGTCAGGATGCTGGGAGCACGGGTGACTTGCCACGAGAGCCTGAACCTCCAGGTAACATTGTTGAGATGCCCTGGCGGGTTGTAGCGCAGTAGCCAGGCTCAGGTCAACATTCGAGCAACCTTAGAAACATGGGGGTTTATTTTCTCAATCAGGCCTCTCTGCTCAGCCTGCATTTAGATGGACTGGAGCAGCCTCCTCCTTGGAGCTGCAGGAGCCTGCGGCCGCAAGCAACCAGGCAAAAACTCATTTTCAGACCAAGCACAGTGGTGCTGGAGCTTTGCAGAGGATGGAGGAGTACAGTGTGCTGGGCAGGAGTGTCCCCATGGGAGGAAAAGCCCATCAGATACCAGCCTGCCTTCCCCCATGTTGCTACCTGTGCTGGAAGAGCCTTTGTCACCTACATTGCCACTCACCGCTGTAGAATGCAGCACTGCTTGGGCACATGGGGTCTGCAGATGAGGTGACCTCAACCCATCGTGACACTGCCCTCCCAGCAGTGGCAAACAAATGACAGGGTGGTGAAGCCTGCCCATGTTTACGTTTCAGCCCAGCAGATAAAGGTCTCCCTCACCTGCTTGTACTGTAGAGCAATCTTTTTCATAGAAAATATGAAACTTAGCCATGATGGGTCAGACCAGAGGTCCACCCAAACCAGTGCCCTCTTTCTGGCCTGGCCCGAGTGGGAACCCTTGGAAGGAGCAGAAGACATAAAGCAGGCAGGGAATTATCCATCCCCTGCTGTCCTCTCTTGTCTTTCCTCTCTGGCATTGCGGGTTGGACTAGAACATCCCTGACTCTCTCTCCCTTGAGGTTATGCCCATCCCCTCTGATTATTTTGCCTGAACTGGGATTTGGAAGCGTGCATTGCGTTGATGATTGCATCAGATAAGTCGTGTTTCTTAACCTCCATGCAGTGAGCCCCAGTAACACTTGTTAGCACCCTTAATTTGTTATAATAAACAATTGCAAAGCTGGGGAAAGGAAACATCCCTCTGTGTATGCTCAAAGCCGCTGGGTATCTCCACAGAGCTGTGACAGCTCTGGAGGTGAAAGAGCTTCTGTTCCCCTCCTGCTCCATGGAAGATCAGATCACAGCTCTGACCCGTGCTGTTGGTAGTCACAGAGGACCAGACTCTTCCACATGAGCAGGTTTTCACCTGGTGTAACTCGGTGGATGTCAGTAGAAGCATTCTCTACGTATGCTTACTTAAGGCAGTGCAGAGACATGCCCAATGCATTTTTGAGTGTGGAAGACGTCGGGCACTGAGTACCCGTGCAGAAGTCCAGCTGGAGGCAGTGACTGCTGAGGTGTTACTAGAGGAGTTTCGTTCTTTGTGTATCCAGAAGAGCCAGTGAATGATCTGTAGTCACACCTAGGGTAACCCTTGGTGGGACGTAAATCAGACGGGACCAGCCTGGCCAGTTTGCACCAGTGGATGTTCTAGCCCTGAAGACTTGTCCCTGAAGTCAGATGGGAATGGCCACCGAATTTTTCTCCTTAAGCCTTTAAAAGTGACTTTTTTAGTACGTTGGATTTTGTCATTCACATTGCTCTCTCCCCTGCTGTCAGCCCTCAAACACACGGGGCTCGGGCAAGAATTCATGGTACTTTTCAGTAACATCTTACCATCTTCCTAGGCTACTTCAGTGTTCCTGTGCTTCCAACTTCTTATAGCCTGGAAAAGAGCTTGGCTGTGAGAAGACTGTGTCCGCAAAATGGTGCAGAGTAGAACGAAATGGTGTTTTTAATTGTGCAGTTATGTAGATTGTAATTCTTGCAGCCTTCAGTTCCAAACCAGATTAGCGCTTCCTTACTTTAAAATAACAAAAAGGGAACTGTCAGAATCAGGGAAAAAATATTAGCATGATGAAACATGTTAACAGGTAGCCATTAGCACTTTATGTCTGCATGAATAGTGTCTTTAAATGTTTTATTGGTAACAGCAGGGAGGATGGGCAGAAAATGGCATTCGTTTTCAAACTGGCACCTTGCTTTAATTGCATTTTTCTATTGTTGTCACTTGTCAGGGAGGATGTCTTCTCAGTCAGGGTGAGCTCCAGGCTGGGAGGGGTGGCCTTGGGACAGGTCTGGGTTTCAAGTACCAGCTATTTGCCAGAGAAAGAGGAAAGGAGCAGATGGTTTGGACAGGACCTTTGTTACTCTTATTTTGCTGTTACAATGTGTGTGAGATACTCCGAAAGAAGTGTGAGGAGATAGCTGTGGCATGGAGCAAAATGGGAGTGTAATGTCCGGGGAGGTGCTGGTCAGTTCAGGTGCATGAGATGTTCTTGCTGCCAAATCATGGAAAAGTCACAACACTCAGCTCAGCTCCTGCTTGCACCGATGCTTTGCTGGTTGCCATTTGACTGATCATCGATGGTCACTCCTGGGTGGCAGCATCCAACAGTTGCTTAGGGGAATGGTAGACATTTATTTGCAGAATTAATAGAAAAAAGAAAAAAAATAAGGAAAAAAAGGGAGGGGGGAGGGCAGCCAGCAAATATTTGCACCAGAAATTAAGGAAAATCCATTTGGGTTTGTTGATCGTGTTGAGGACTGTGGAGGAGAGGCCATCAGTGCTCGCCACCAAACAGGGGCATGTGCCAGCTCCAATGGCTGGAAGTGACTCCCGTCCTGCTTAAGCTATGTGGTCTTCCTGAATAACCCCAAGACCCGGCGCAGCCCTGCCCATCTCTATTTCCACCCTTTTTTACCGTCCGGTTGGCGCTTCCTGCATCGTGCGGAGCTCTCCGGCATCCCGCTTCTCCTGATGTGGAGGTCCTCAGCAAGAAAAAGATGCACGCCATCGCCGGCTCCTATGGACCCTCCCTGTTGCATCCCCTGAAAAATGTGCCTTGTGAATGTTTTGTTTGTGTCTCAGCAACCAGCAGCCCTTCTTGTTCATGGAAATGTCAGACCTTGCCTTGTTATTGACTGTGTGACTGGGTCTACGTGTCTCGCTGCTGGCGAGGAGCTGGCCTGGGGCAAAGCCTTTCTTCCACCCGCCTCTCTCTGCCTATTTTTGAGCCCGCATGTCCGATGTACACAAGTTGCCTCCTATATTTTATTTATACATGGTGTTTTGGGGGAGACAGCCCACCGTCAGTCTGCGGTTTAGGTTGGTTCTTCGCAATGAAGAAGCTCTTAGTGGTTGCTCAACTACTTTTATTGGTGATTTTGCGTTTCTTGTGAGGTTTTGCTCGTGGGTGTGCATGTGGGCGTGGGCCCTCCTGTGGGGAGGGACATTGGTGCCCCCTGTGTAGCCTGAAAGCCTTGAAAAATCTCTGCCCCGGGTGCAAAATTTTTGTGCATCAACTTTTCATCCTTCCTTCCTTTCTGCCTTCCCTCCCAGAGAAAATACAACAGTGCTGGCAGTTGTAGCATCGTGCCTTGTTCTTTTCTTACGGGAGCGTTAGATTAATGGCAAAAACATGGTCTGGACACTGCTCTACGGTCTTCAAAACTGTTTGTTTGGTTTTCCCCCTCCACTCTGGTGCAGCCGGCGTGAGGACAGTTCCCACCTTTCTGCCATATGTTTTTACATGGCCGAATTCTTGCAAGACGGTAGCGGGGTTTGCACCTGGGCAGCTGAGGGCCATGGGTGGCTCCATGAGACCCATGCTGCCCTCCCTCCCGAAGCCACGCCACAAGCTAAAATAATATTTTCCTTGCCCTAGACCTTACAAGGTTTTTAACCATATGCACTTCACTAGGTTTTAACTTTTTCGTCTTGAATATAAGCAGTTATAATCATAAACGCTTGCGGTGAGTCTAGGTTGCTGCATTTAATAAAGGGTGAGCTGTTTGCCCCCCTTTTTCTTTCTTTTCTTCTTTCTTTTCATCCCTTATTTTGCATTCTGCCGCGCTCGATGAGCGTTTAATCCCTGCCCTTCTGTCTGTTGAGATATTATGTTTTTTTAATAGTGCTTGTTTATGACTAAGGTCAAAGACAGTATTTCAGAACAAAAATTAGAGTTAGTTCATAATTGAGTACATATGTATGTTACTGTTTATTTTTATAGTTTGCTAATTTATTTTTAAACAGCTCGGTTGAGCCAACATGTTTATAGGTCTGTTTATCACATGTCTTGCCAGTCGGAGTGCTAAAAGACACATGCTTTTCAATAGCACAGATCCGAAGTTAAATTAGATAATACCGCCAGGTAGCAATTTAATTACATTAATTGAATGTTTAGGTTGAAATGTAGTTTTGCAAAGGCTATAATGGAATACATTTATAAGTGTCTGCATATAAATCTTGGCATTTAAAATGTTATTCGAGCCTGCTGGCGGGGAAATGAAAACTCCATCGAGTGTTTTTGAGGGAAAAATGGGGTACTTCACCATGAGTACCGAAGCGCCTGTGCTTGCAGTCGCGTTGCGTTTGGGCACCATCCCGCCTGTTGGCGTGAACGTCTGCGGGTGCCCCTTCCCGTAGCAGGAGGTCACGGGGAGTTACTGGCCAGGCGGCCAGTATGCTGGGGGTGGGAAAATAACCACCCATACGAGTCTTGATGGAGAGATAAGGGGTGAGCCGGTGCTTTGCAGAAGGGCAGAGTTTGTACGTTAGCCAACGCGGAGAAAATTGTCCGGCTGAAACCGAGCCCTCTCGGTCATGCACCAAGCGATTTCCCAAGCTTGCCAGCTGCTGTACCGGATTGTACCCGTGGACTCTGGCTGTGGGCTGCCTTCCCTGGCCGGGGAGCTGCAAAACAGCCTTCAAAAGCAGCTCGGAGTGAGCACTGCAGAAGAGCAGAAGCTGTGAATGAACCACGCTCTCCAGCCTGGATGGGGATTTAATCCTCAGTGTAAACATTTTCAAATAATGTATTGTCAGAAGAGGGAGAGGGAAAATTCCTCAGTTTGATAGTGCCCAAGAATAGCAGGCTTGGTTAGGAAAGGATGGGAGAAACTGTTCAGGCACTGTTTGGTTTCGCTTACACCGGCAGCTTCTGCACACACCCATTTCCAAGCAAAATATGAAAATCCCAGTGTTTCTAGAAGGAGCGGGGCTGGGCTCTTTGCAGCTCCCTTTTAGGATCCAGAGAGCTGAGTGGATCTGGTTTCAAAAGTAAAATATAATATAAATAAAAGGAGCAGGAGGTCATAGGTTGATTTTTATTGGGGCTCAGGGGTAGATAAGGGGTAACCAGAGGAAAGTCACAGCTTGTGCAGCATTCTTGTGCCACGGTGGCCGATCTCCTTTTGGGTGCCTGCATGCTGGGAGGGATGGAGGAGGGAAGGGAGGGGATATGCAAGACATAAACACCCAGGCAGTGGGAAGTTTTAGGAAATAAGCTGGTGGCGAGCAGGCCCCCAGCATTTCTCAGGCTCTTGTATTGCAAACAAGCCAGGAAAAATGTATCAGGCCTGGTACTGGGACATTTCCATCCATTTTGTGCCTATACTTGTCTGTGGGGTCTCAGAGCCTCTCCCTAGTGCTTATGTGGGTTGACGTGGTCAGCTGAGATGGTTTTTTTTTTTCAATCACACCTTTGCTGATCTCTCCAGACAAATACTTGCCCCCAGACAAGGCATGGCCAAGGCAGGGGCCTGGGGGCAGCAGGAATAACTGTGCAGGTTCAGGTCACCACTGACCTTCTCTGACGGACCCAAGGCTTTAGCAGATGGGTGAGGAGTAGTTGTGTTCTTCTGCTCAGTCTTACTCCTTGCTTTCTCCAGCATGTAGCTCTTCTACTCAGGCTTTGCTTGGCGCCCGGTTTTATCCTGTGGCCTTTTGTACACTTGTGATTAGCTTCCAGACTCTGCATTTGGGAGCTCTACCCATGCCTTGCTGTGCTCGGGTGGCCCGAGCCAAATGTCCCCATCAAACTCATCCAAGACCGCCCGCAGGACCCGTTGCTGCTTTGGACTCCTGCGCCTGCAGTGGGGCTTGGAGTGTGTCTGGCACGCTCGGGGGTGAAGCCTTCCCCTTATTTCCCTTGCAAAACACTTGATAAAAATGCACGCAAACTCTTCACTGCACTGAACCCAGACTTGGGAAGTGAGTCCAACCAGGGCATCTCCTCCAGATGAAAATGCTGATGTAGATCCACAACAGTAGTGCTCCTGTGCTAATGTAAGACACCTGCACAGCTGAAAGGAAAAGGGGTTTTTCTGGTTGTGGAGACTAGGTGAAGTTTCCTGATCCAGGCAGGAGATTTCCGTGCCTATGTAAGAGGTTTTCACAAGTGTGGCTTCACTAATGGCTGGAATTGAGGTGAGACATGGGTACAGACAGAGCCTGGAGGTGCAGAAGGGAGCATGCCATGGTCCATGCTTGCACAAAGCAGAGGAATTAGTAGGTGAAGAGGTGTGTGTGAGGAGTCCGTAGGAGCATTGGCACAGTTCCTGGTGACTGACCTCGCCATTTAAGCAGTGGGTGCCTGTTTCTCCTTCAAGCTCTGACAGATTTTGCGTTGTCACCTATACAATGGCTCTTTTTTCCTCCTGGTCTTTAAGGGCTGGCATGCACTTCCAGCCCCATGCCAAAGGACAAGTAAAGTTGAAACATGGGTTCTCAAGTTGAGGTGCCCCCAGCGAACCTGGCATTTGGGGTGGTTGTGGCTGGCGTTTTCAGAAAGTCACACTTTCTAGAAAGCTGCCCGAATGGAAGAACACAAGAGCTCCAGTTTCTTCTCTATCTTTCTGATTAAAGGTGGGTTGCCTCTGCATCCTGATGGAGCTCTGTGGCGGGGCCCGACCTCTTGGGCCAGCTTCTGCTGAAGAAACACAGTGCAAAGTGATTACTGGACATGCTTTGAAGCACGTACAAAAATATTTAACTCTGTTAATAGCATTTGCTTTCTTTTCCTCTTGCTTTCCCCACGAATCTATAAAGTGCCGGTTCTTTGAGGGCCTGATTTGCATGCGAACGTGGGGCAGCCATTTGTCCCCTTGTTTGGTAACTTGTGACTAGCTCTTGTCAGTGGGGTTTTCCCATCCCCTCCCTTTTTAGCAGAAAATAAGTGATTTTTTTTTTTTTTTCTCTTACAAAAGCTCACCTCTGGCCCGAGACTAACCAGGGAGAGTTTCTGCTGCAAAGAAAAAATAGTCCAAAACCAGCAGGTTTCAATGAAAGTCTCAGTGTAAAACTGAAGTTACAGTGGCCACCACCAGGTGATTACCATAATGCTGAGTGCTTATTGCTTGGCTCAAGGTTTCCAAATGCTTGGGAACGATTCCAGTTTGTTTGGGCTCGGGAACAAAACCTCTCTGAGATGCCGCAGCCAGGGTGGAAGGGATCCAGGGAGCGGCGGGAAGCAGCGCGGCACCGTCCCCGCGCTAAAGGCCCGTTTTAATGGCTAAAGCTAACAGAACATCCCATAGCGTTGCAGTAGGAACGTTTGCAGGCTGAGTTCAAAACACTCATTTAAAAATGATAAGTCATGGCCTAAAAGCTGCCTTGCCTTACTTTAGGAAGGAAACCAAGGGGTAAGACTGCTGTATTAAAGATGCTGAAGTAGTACCTGCTTTAGGATCTGATTACAGTCTTTTTATGTTGGAGGGCATCTTCCTTCACCCCCGATTCTGCTGGCATCTTTGCGAATAAAACCATCACCGTCGACAAAGTTGGTGTCATAGAGAATGGCTGCATACACCCTCTTTGGGGTTTGCAGAGGTTTATGCAGCCTAAGGCACGAGAGTTGAGCACAAGAGCAGATAAACATGCTCTGCCCGTTGTCGTCTTCTCTTAGTTTCATTTGCAGTGGGATCTGTGTTTGCGAAGATATTTTTTTTTTTTTCCCCCTGAGTCTTTGAGGGTAGTCCACTTAAAGGACTCACGGAGCTGTATTTTCTTTACAGTAATGAGGCAGCATGACATACCAGTCGTGGGAAATCTGATAGACTTGGGAGACCCTAGGAGGGTAGAAAATTACTTAATTTACTTTGTGTGCAATAGTCTTAATTTTCAACTATTTGAACAACTGATTGCTGGGGCAATCATCAGATCTTCAGAGTTAAGATGTTTCCTGCTGGAACGGAGCATTAGCTAAATCAGCGATGGCTGGGGATGGCAAAACGGAGCAATTGCGCGCGGCCATCTGAGGGTAAAGAGAAGATTAAAATGAAATCCCTGAACCTGAGCTGCAGTGCTTTTTATTTTCTGGGAAGGGTGAGGCAGGTGAAGCTCACTTGGTCTGGCGGTTAATTACCCCTGTGGGGAGCTGGGGCTGAGTAGCTCTGGCGGTGGCTCCAGCAGGTAAAAGCTGGGGCTGGTTTCCTTCTGAGTGGGTGAGAAGCCCTCTGCTCGGTGATTCCCCTGGTATTTGCTCATTGTGAGTAAACGCGATAAAATCTAGTGGTGGAATTACGTTAGGTCATGGGTGCTTTCATTCCAAATTAGTAATAATCCCATGTGTCTTTGACCCATTTCGTGGAGATGGAGGGCCAGAATTTGCTGCCCCTTTTTTTGTGAGCAGCTGACTGAAGCGAATGGACCTCGAATAAAAGGATTAGAAACTGGTCCTTCGTTAGGGTTAGGTGTTGCAGTCCTCGTGCTGTGGGCGAGTCCTTCCTTGAATGAGTTTTCCCATTGATTTGGATGAGAGATGCCTTGCGTAGGTACCTACTCATCAAGAAACTGGCAGTTTAGCTCACAGGGATGGAAATAGCAGCAGTGTAAGTGCAGAGCAAGGCACCCGCTCACACGGGGAAGGGTGATGGGACCTGCTTTATTCTTCAAGATTGAGCTTGTACTGGAGCAAAGATGACAGAGTACTTTTCATTATGAAAACTGTATATGCTGCTGAAGAAAAGTATTTGTAATTGTTTAGAAAGGAAAATGGGCATGAATATTAAGAGACCTTCTCCTGCCTTTTGGTGCCAGCGGAGAATGAAAAATTCACGGTGAAAGTATTTTCTTATTAAACCCCACCCCCCCCCCCAAACTGGACTGTAAAACGCAATACTAATTTCTGAAGTCTGAGAGCTGCATGAGTGAGAATATTTAATTACAGTGGCAAAGTACAAACATTTCCTAGTGAGCATTCATTGCATTAATAATAATTAATTAATTCCTTGGCTAAAACGTACATCCGGCTGGTGTTCTTTTAGTGGGCTGGGAATCCGATCCCACTTTTTATTTTATTTCGCTGACAGCCGCCCAGCAAGTAGGGAGGGTAGAGGATGGAGACTATTTATATAAACAGAGGCTTTATGTTTCACTATGTAGATGATTACATTGGGGTTGCACGGTTTTGGTTAGCAGACTTTTGCAAACGGAGGCGAGGACTTGAAGCAGATCAGCTGATTCAGGGGGACTGAGTATCTGACTGCTACAGCGATAAGTGTCTGTACAAATATTTATACAATCCCGATAGTCTTTTGAATTGCATTATTACAACACAAAAAGCTGTCAGATTTCCAGGGTTTCCGAGGCGTACTTCTTACGGCTCGCATACATTTTGCCAGCGGACGCGAGCGAGCTCTGCTCGTGCTCAGAGCTGCCTGGACCTGCGCCATCGCCCAGCCGGGAGCGGGGTAGGTGCTGAGCCCATGCAGCACCCAGCCCAAGCTGATAAAGCCCTGCAGAGAGCCTGGCTATATTAGTTCAGGCTTAGCACTGAATTTATGCAATCATGTGGCACAGGGCTGACTCACAGCAGCCGCGGAGTGAGGCTGTGGGCTGAACAAGCTCAGGGCCACCTGCAAAGTGGGGTGGAGAGGCACCCCCCTGCCTTTGAGAGCTATGTTTTAATGCCTGGCTGCAAATTCCCACCTTATCCTGACACGCCGCTTCTCCCTTTGGTCGCTTGCAGAGGGTCTGACCCCAAGTCTGCGGCCCACTGTGGGAGGCTTC
Organism: Strix aluco; assembly: GCF_031877795.1. NCBI lineage: Eukaryota > Metazoa > Chordata > Aves > Strigiformes > Strigidae > Strix > Strix aluco. The sequence goes on along the minus strand of NC_133933.1, from coordinate 2,635,645 downwards.
CTATGGACTGAATATCACATCGGGCCCCGTATAGGAGAATGACAGTCATCACCCAAAAAGAGAGGTTAGGAAGCTGTGGTCACTCGTGCGCAGATAGGGTGCAGAGCCAGATGTTAAATGGATTTGGACTAGGTGTAGAAGAGAAGTTGTTTTGTGCCATTTCTACTGGAAGTTAGTCCAAATATCTGCATAGGTAGGTAACCGGCATTGCCGAGGCGTATGGTTTGATGGTGATTCTCACTGCATCGTTCTTCTTAAAGCTTTCTTGGAGCCATGGGATTTTGGGATCCTGCTGGCACTCTGGGATAAAACTTGAAAATGGGACTTCAGTCCCACTTCAGATCAAATTTACACAGGCAAGGTTCACACTGCTTACTGCCATGAGTCCAAAGGGATTATTCCAGATCTACAAAACCAACAAGAGTTTGAGTCAGTGGCAGGGCAGGCTGGAGGCTTCATGGAAGTTATTTGAATAGATCAAACACCATCCGTGGAAAGAAGTGGCTGTCCCAGAGCGGGATCGGAGCACATCAGTAGCTGGCCCAGCTCTGGCAGAGAAAACCCTGTTTTCACATGCTGATAGTGGTTGCGTGTCCCGTTGCATGCATATTTGTAAGATCAGGAGTTTGGATAAAGTTTGCAAGGTTGTGAAACTGGAGTCCGGGGCTGCTGTGGGCCTCCTGGTGTCCTTCAGCATCACAGCTCAGTTTTGGTTTTTAGAGGTGAGTGTGTGTCTTCTACAGCTGTGAGTGTATCTCCAGAGGTTTCAAAGGAGTGGGCTCATTACTACCAGTGCAGCATTTGTTTGCTTTTAGGGCATGTTTTTCCCCAGGGATAGAAGAGTAGCAATCCCATGATCAAAGAAACAAAGCAAATTGCTGCGGAATTTCTGCCAAACAGTATTTAAAAAAACCCCCAAACAACCCAAACCCCAAACAAAACATGGTATATAATTTATAAATGAGTCACGTGTGGCTCAGCTCTGGCCTCCTGGAGCAGCGTCCGAGATGTCAGGTTCAGCAGCAGCTGATGCCCCAGCAGCTTTTACGTTAGGTAGCAGAGAGCAGCGCCTGTCCTCTGTGGCAGCCCATCGCCTGGGACCCGTTGCTGTACAGCAAGAGCGGAGCCACAAGGCTGTTTCATCCACATCCCCAGCTGCAGCAATCCCCTCTGCTGCTGCAAGCACACTGGCTTGGACAGATGAGCCAGATGCAAGAAAAGTATCGAGTGAGTCAGGGAGGGAGAAATCACCTCCTGATGTTCCTGGTAAGGAATAAAGCCGGGTTTTCCACGGTGGCTGGTTATTTTACTGGGACTGCTGTGTTGGCCCTGCTCCTGCAGCACCCAGTGCTGCAGCATCCCTGCTCACCCAGCCGGCCAGTATCACTGGATGGACCACGAACAGCACAGCAATGTGGTTAGCCAGATAATGAGGGCATTAACCCTGTTTTTCTGACCGTGGTGTAACAGGAATAGCCCCATTCCTGAAATCTCACCTGCACACATTATGTTAGAATCATCTCATTTGGCCATGAGATGTGGATTGCTGCTGTGCCCGGCTGCAGTGGATGGGATGGGGTAGCTCCCCTCCTTCCATGCAGAGTTATTAGAGCTATTGTGGGGCAGCTCTGTGCTTAGAGAGGCTTTGCGGGGCAAGAGCAGTTAGGGCTGGTTTTCTGGAAGTAGTGGGGTTGCATTTAAAAATGCCTAATCGGCTCGGGAGGGCTGCACATGTTTCTCTGGCAGCCTCTTTTAGCAGAGATGTGCTCTGTGACTTCAGCAGCCCAGCTTCAGAGGAGGCAGATGGACACAGTAAGTGCTAAGAGTGAGTTTAAGGCGGCATTATTAATTTCATAAAAAGAAAAAGTCTGTGTAGTGTATTGCTCAATATATAGTCTATGTACCAGAAACATTTTGTTGGGTGTCTCACAGGTAGCGTAGCTGGAGTGGGCAGGTTTTGGAGCAGTCACCCGTCCCCCTTGCTGTTTTTTCTAGTAACAGTAGCGTTGTCCCTCTCTGGATGGGCGTAGTGACACGGGACATACTCTTCTTCAGTGACCCAAGTGGTGACTGCAGGAACACACCTGTTCGGAGGGCTTTTAAAAGCTCAGCTTTAGAGAAGATGCGAAAGTAAGTGCACAACGGCTTAAAAATGTGGGGTGTACAGCACAGGGCACACGCACATTGGCTGCGTTTATAGCCCTGTGGTGGGTTACAACCTGCACGAGTCTGATCCTGATCACTCACATGTCCTGCTGAAGTGGGCAGGGAGCTGCAGGTGCTGCCGGAGCTGCTGCGAGGGGACGGCTCCTACCCCTCGGCTTCCATTTCAGTGTCCTCCAAGGCTGTCTTTCAGCCGTGGGGATGCTCAGCAGTGATGGGATCACTGTAGAGCTGGAAGCTCAGGCAGCAGCAAAACTGGCAGGTAGACAGCATCCAGAGGGGCATGTCCTACTCCGAAAGCAAGGGGCTGGCAGTTTGCCCCAGGATCGGGACTGTAGTTGTGGTACCACATCTACATCTTTGTGGTTTGTCCCTGTGTACTCGTACCCCATAGGTACCTTATTACAGCACCCGCACAACCACTTCTGCGGGGTAGAAATAAAAAAAGTATACATGTGCTTGCAAATGTACATATGCTTATTAAACACTCTGCACTGAAGTGGTAGATACGCTTTAGAAAATTGCCTTTAAATCATGGTGAGAGCTTTTCTCCTTACCCAGGGACTGGAGCACGGGTGCAGGGGGACGGACTAGAGCCGCTTCGGCTGGTTTCTCCGTCTCTACCTGATGCAGGGGGTGGTGACCTGTGCTTCTGGGGATGGTTCGGTGACAATGGGGACGTGCTGTTCAAGGGCTGAGCATTACGACTTTGCAAGGAGTTTTAACATATCTGTGTTTATTACAAGCATCTTCCAGCAGTAACGTGTGCCCAGGCGGACAGGCGGTAGGATCCTGCCCCCTCCAAAGCCCGCGGTGGGGAGCCTGCAGCAAACCCCGCCGGCCGCCTGGCCGCAAACCCAGCTGCTGCCCAACGCGTTGCCTAAACAGGCAGATGTCAACGTTGCTCAATGTGACGAAGACCTGAACGTCTGTTTATTAACGGATAAGATGGTCAGGCCGGCGTACGGCGCGCGAGCCGGCCTGTGCAACTCCTGTGGTTTCCAACCGTACTTATCGAGGGAGGGGGCTGCCTGCCCAGGGAGGGTGTTTCCTCTAATCGGTAACTTCACATGCCAATGGCAGGCAGATGTGTGGGGGGCAAAGGCTTGGCTTTTTCATAACAGCTGCTTTTGCTGTGCTCAGGGGAAGGAGTCATCTAAGGCAAGGCTAGGGAGTTTGGAGCAACATTTTGCTCAGAAAGAGTAAATTCCCTGAGAAAGGTTAGCACATGCAGACCCCCACAGCCACCCGCTTGGCCATTAATTTTCACCATCCATCACAGAAGGAATCGACTCATCCCAGTATTTCCTAGCAATAAGTTTAGCTCCAGAAACCCTTCCCCAAGCCCTTTAGAGGCTTAGTCTATTGTCCGCCCTCCGTCCCTGAGATGCTGCGGGCAGCGCACGAGATGGTCACAGGCTCAATTTAACGGCATCTCTCCAGCTTATCCGACTGTATAATAAACATGGCTTTTAGGGGGGATTTTTTGGGGAGGGGTGTGAGGCGGGCCGTGAATGGGGAGGCCAGACACCATTGTCTGGCAAGAATGCGAGTCCCCGGGGGCGAGCGCGCCTGGACTCGCCTTCCAAATTGTCCCAGCATCAATCCCTCCTCCTTTGCGGGATTTCCTTCTCCAGCCGGGGTTTTGTTTTGGAACAAGCGTTGGTCAAACAAGCTTTTGTTTGTGGTCAGTTGCTTGGCACACATACACCACTTCTGGTGGGCGACAATGAGGAAGCTGTTTTGGGGGCAGCTGCGGTGGGACTGAAAGGGAATACTGATGGAAAAAGGGCGCGAGGAGGAAATAGCTGGGTGGAAATTAATTGGGAGGATCTTACAAAGTCCGGGTGCTGCAGCTAGGTTGGGAGGGTGGCGGGGAGTCCTTCGATCCGCTGCCTCGCTCCGCTCACCGCCTCGTGCTGGTTTGTATTGCTGTTCCCCCTCAGGATACCCCACCTCAGACCGGCAAGAAAGTTGGACAAAATATGTGTGACTATGCATCTAAAAAGCTTTATTTCAGGAAGAAGTAAACTATTTATGGCAATAACAGAGTTTAAAAGGAATTGTATAAGTGAGACTGACTTCTTTGTCAGCAAAAATTGCAGCAAAACCTGTTCATAGATGACATTACCTAAATGACATTACGTACGTATGTCCTTTCTTTCACATTTCCTGTAATCCTGTTACGGCATTGTCCCATTACCTCAAGCACTGTCATCTTTAAATGCTGTCAGATCTTAACTGGGTGGCCAAGGACATTGGAAAAGGATCGAGGTGAAGCTGATGGCAATTTCAGACCTGCCGTATATACAGTCATCTCCCAGCCTGCCCCTGGACAGGGTGTTTTCTGATAAAATGCTCAGGTAAAGTGATGAATCAAGGACTTTTATGGAGCTGCTGCCCATCACCACGGCATCCAGTACCCATTTTAGGGAGCGTGGCAAGCTTGGGCACAGACAGGGTGTTGGAGATGCTGGAGGTGGCAGGTATGAGCCATGTGCTCGCTGCTGCTTTTTGGAAAATGCTCCCATTCCTGAGAAAATGAGGACCTGGAAAACACCCCTGCAGGACTGCGGGCAGTGCTTCCACTCCCCACACAGCCTTTATGGCATTAATGGCCGTTTGCAGAGCATGCCGAGCAAATCGGACTTAAGGTACAATTAAGTGCAACGTCTTGGTGTTAATTGTTTTTAACACTATTGCCCTCTTATTGTATTATTGCTAAAAAATGACGCGAGGCCAATTTCTTGTACTCCAACCGCGAATGCGCCGCTGTGGTTTTTCAAAAGCGCTATGAGATGTGGCAGCAAATGGGAGGATTGTGACTTCTGCTGTTTACCTGCTGAAATATTCAGCGCTCTTAAGCCTGAGGAGTGGGAAGTGTTGGCGCTGAAGCAGTAGCCTGTTTAAACTGGCAGCCCCTCTCATCAGGCTATAATAGCAATGATAATAATGGCCAACTCTGGGGGCAGGAACTGTCGTTTCGTTATCTCTGGGTGCAGTGCTGTGCTCTGAGGGGCTCTGGTCCCCCGTGGCAGCCGTCGGACCTGGCTGCAGTACAAATAACAGCAGTCCTGAACCTGAAACGCTCACTGCAGACAAAAGTCTGTGGTCAGGCATGCGGTGGTGTATCTGCTTGCCTGTCTTTGGCCCCGTGAGCTGGTTTTCCTGAAAAGCAGAGCTGCCCTGTGGGGGACTGGAGGTTGGCAGCAAGGGAAGTGATGGTAGTGGGGACCAGCATGTGGCTCCCTGATGAGTTGTCCCGGCTGCGTGGATGTAGAGGTGCTGCTGGCAGGTCACAGCGTGCCCCACGTCCTCCTGTGCCTCGGGATGTATGGCAGCATACGTGCGCTGACTTTGCTAGCGTAAGCAGATGCATGATGGAGGTCCCAGCCCCCTTATCTGCTGCGTCATCAAAGTAAAGAGGTGAAGAGCCAGAAAAAGAAGACTCATGAATGAAGAGCAGGAGAGCGGCTCTCTTCTGAATGGCAGCCACGTTCATTTAGCCCAGCGCAAGGGTTAGACAGCAGCAAGGCTGAGTTTAGTCCCAGTGATGCTAAAGAGCAGGACCTGGATCCCCAAATCTTCCTGCTGAAAGGTAACAGTGGAACAGCCCATGGAGTAAGGGGGCATTTGTCCCAAGAAAGGGTATCATGATATGACCAACTACGCAGAAGGTTATTCGCTTAATCAGGTGAGGGTAGGGGTTTTTTGTTGCTATCTGTTACTGGTATCTAAGTGTTGGCAGTTACAACATTTAATTGCATTTTCCTGTAAGAAAATGCTTATCTTGCTAAAAGATGGGATTCTCTACTATCCATTTCGTACACTTATAAACTCTTGTTTCCATTTTGTTCTTTACCATCAGCGCTGTCTTAATCCATCCTCCAAGGCCAGTCCTCTGGTTTTATCCTCCGCCAGTCCGAGGCCACGAGCGGGCAAAAGTCTCCACGCCAGGTCTTCCCAGAGGAGTGCTGTCCTCACCTGCTGGTGGCTCTGCCCCCTTCTCCTGCCTGGGGAGAATGAGACCTGCAAGGTGTGCCGGAGCCTAGTCCTCTCCTCTTGCATCCTGCAGACCCCAGCAGAGCTCTCCCTGGAAAAGTCTCAATCCGGTGCTCCTAAACTGGCCACGGTTTGGGCATTGCTGGCCCATCTGGCCACTAAATTGATGTATTTTTGGATGCTGGAGGAGAATTTTTCTCTCCTTTCTAAATCTCTTTAATAACTGAAGATTTGGGTGTAAAAGCACTAACTGCACTCAGTTCACTGGTTTTTTTTTCAGTCATAGCTTGGCTTTTTTTCCCCCTATAGGCACAGGAACCATTTATAGCCGAGGTGGGCCGAGTTTGCAACTTATTAATCTCTCCCTTGCATGTGGGTTGAAAAGAGACACCATGCCTTTATCAAAAGCCAGGCTAGCACAAAAGCCTATGCAAAATCATCATCAAATCCTATTAGAGGTGGAAAATATCTCTTAGATCATCTCATTCATTTCCCTGCCGATGCTAGACTGTTCCTGAGAGTTAATTTTCTAGTGTCTGCTGCCGACTCCCCATCTGACTGCAGGTCTGTCATCTTGCCTTTGGGTTGTTACTGTAACTTCCACTCCTTTCCTTGCGTTTCCAAACAAGCCTTGTTTTGTTTGGAGGTTGCCTGTGTTAGTATTTGCCTTGTGTTATGTATTATCAGTGGTTTCTACTCAGAAAGTGTCACCAGACCTTGCTTGTGGCGGGGAAAGGCAACCCCATGGGATGGGGCGTGCTGGGAGAGCTCAGGGAGCGCTGTCCCCCTGGACAGAGCTCCATCCCCTGCAGCCACCGCTACCTGCCGTAGCTATCGGGGAAACGAACACCTCAAAGGGAGGTTTCTCTCCTGCAGTCCGTGGGTTCAGTGCGAGCAGGTCGTCCCCCATAAAGCACTTCTCCCAACCTCTGCTGGCGCCGCCTTCAGTAAGCTCCCGCCCCGAAGTCCTGGGCTGGCTGTGACATCCACTCGGCAGGGAGATAAAATAATAATAATTCAAACCTGGAGCTATTCATAGCATTAAGCAAATGCAGATTTCATCAGGGTTTGTTCCAGAGGAGGAAACGGCATGTAGGAGTGGAGTAACCTTACTTGTAACTTCCCGCTGGCGCTGGCGGCGGTGATTGAATTCCCCAACACGGTGAGGGTCTGGACAACCCTGCCAGCACCGGGAAGGTCAGTCCGGCAACTGTCACCTGGAAAGCATCAAAAGCACGAGCTGTCGATAGCGACCCGCATTTGCAGAAAATCTGAGGGCTTTCTAATTAACTGAGGATCTCTAAATTAGAGCGAAGCCGCTCGACAAGCCCCCTCGTACGCCTTAAGTGTCAGGGCTCAGCTGATCGCTGCATCTAACAAGCGGCTGATTTTTAACAGTAGCTCCGAGACTCAATCAGCTCCTAATGGCATCGTTTCAAAACGTTTCAGTGCATTTTTCATCTCTTACTCTGGAATTTATGCTCTTTGTTCCCTGCTCAAATATTCTGGCGCTTTTCCTTAATTTCAGGCTTCTGCCTTGCGACGGCTTCTCTGCCCTAACTAGGCAGCTCATCGCTTGCCTTTCCCCGCACGCGATCCTCTGCCGTGGCCGCTCGCTCTGCTTTCTAATCAGTAAGTTTCAGAAATTCCCCCTTTCTCTCCCCCTGATGTATAGGCAGCGCTGCAGGGTCCGGAATTTTATAATTAGAAGGAAAGCCACGTTTAAACAGACCCCTGTGTAATAAGAGCTGAAAAGTGGTTTTATTTCAGCTTTAAACCCCCTCCCTTTAAGACAGAGAATGCCGTTTGCAAATGCACCTGATCTTGACCTCCCTCCTGCTGCTTTAATGTGGCACCGCAGATTTGGGCGCTGGTGCTCCTGATTTACACCATGGCAAATGAGATCAAACCCTCATTTCGGCTGCATTCACAGCGGAGTAAGAATATGCACATTTAAAGTGAGAGCTTTGAGCTGCTGGGAAAAAGACAGGGGGATATTTCCCGACACGTAACTCCCGTCACCGGTAATGAGACCCACACGAGGCATCCTCAGGAAGGTGGCGGGATAAACTCCTACGTAAGCAGTGATTAGAAACAGAGGAGGAAGGCAGAGAGTTAATCAGCAACTCTTTATAAGACTTCTTCACGTGTGTTTATGTTCAGCCGCTTATTCACATATCTTGGAAATTATTTACGTGAAATAGAATATAAATCTCAATGCCTAATTTTTCTTCGAAGAATTTCACCAGGTAATCAAATCCCGAAGGGCATATTCTATTCCAGTGGTTTTATCAGTAAATCAAATTTTTATCATTTATCAGCAAAAGTTAGATTTAAGCATCCTCACTGTAATGTTTGAAAGATGAACATTTGTTTCAGTGGGTACTGTGCCAATCAATAATCTTCCAGCTTGACTCAGCTATCAATTATTGCTGCAATTATTTGTCTAGTTGGATATTTAAAATGTCATCAGAAAGAGATGATTACATATTCCAGAAAGCAAGGCACTGTATAATCAGATGAACTGAATCCAGTTAAATGTAGTGTGGTACTAACCTGTCCTTCAAAGCTGAATTCTGCAGCCGCGACTGAAACAACAGCTTTCTGCATTATTGTAAGGAAACAGATCTTAACCTTGGAACAGTGCGTGTTATTGGGGTCGGGTAATACTCGGCGAGAGGAGACCTTGCAAGCCTCGAAATTGAATCAGCCTTACTGACAGAAAGGAGGGAGGGGTTTTTTTGGGGGGGGAGTGGGGAGGGCTGGTTTTGTTGGATTTCATCTGCAAATCTATAAATAAGAGAATCTACTCTTTTATCTGCCTTTCTGGGAATTTAAACTCCTGAGCTCCAAGCGCCCAATTTTCATATGCCCGTTTTGCATTCCTTGACTTGATGTATGTATGGTAAATACTCTCTGTGCCCCGAGAACGCAATAAAGCTGTAGCAATTCTTGCAAGTCTTACATCCTACAAACTCCAGATATTCGGAGTATTATATCATTTTCAACTTCAAGGATATCTCAACGACAGAGAGGAGACAGAATAAACCCGAGGAGACTGGACAACTTTACGACACCTTTTGGTCCTATTTGCAAAGCAGGGAGGGGAAAATATATGTATTATCGATTCTACTAATACTCGCTTGTGCAAGTTATGAAACTAAACGTCGTAGGATCTGGTTCAGCACTTGCTGTGCTTGCAACTCCATGGTGACATTGAACTTGCTCAGGGACAGAATAAACCTTTGCCTTCCTGGCAGATGATTTGCAGGTGGAGGTGTTGTTTGGGGGGGACCTACAGTTCCCCTGACCCACTTTGTCAAGATGGTTTGCTGCTGGCTAAATATCATTAATTTGAAAGCCAGAGGAAAGTGAGCCAAAGGGGAAGGCTGGGGAAGAGGAGAGTCTGAAGAGGATCCATTTTGGGAAGGAAAAGGTGGAATAAGGCTCTCAAGGCCCTTGGCTGAGGGCTGGGGCTTTTTGGCTGCACCGACATGCTGCCCGAGGCACTGGTGGGAGCAGGGGTGCTGTGGGATGGAGAAGGGGACTTCGGCAGCGCCTGGCTGGTGAGAAGGGCCAAGGGGGGCTGGCAGGGACCATCACGTCTCTGCAAGGCGACGGTTTAAACATCTGTGCTTTACGGAGCCAGGTACTTCAGGTAGAGATGCTAATATGCAAAATGCAGGAAAAATAAAGCAAAGCCATAGGTGATGAGCAGAGCTGATGGCCCAACAGTGCCCCGGCAGCAGCCTGCCTGCCGGTGAGCAGCAGTGGGAAGGCGCCAGCCCCTGTTTCTCCCTGGGAGAGGGCTCACAGCCGTTTCAAAATGCCAGCACGCTTTGATCTCTCCAGGAGTGCCCTGTGCGGTAGAGCCACCGCATCCTCCAGCGAGGCCCTGCAGAGCTAATCAGGTCACCAAGCATTAGCGGCTTCTTCTCAGCAAAGCAGCATCGTGGCGTTGTGTCTGAGAGGCTCTATATGTAAGAGACATGTTCGTATACGATGTGCGTTGCAGAGCAGCGACCACGATGCACGCTCACCCCTGCCAGATGCCGAAGCTGCAGTACAATCTGGGAGAAACACCTCTGCCAGGGCTGGGGAACCTCGTGCCACATCTTGCCCCACGCCGGCAGGATGACCTGAGATGTCATGCTAGAGCATCTCCCTTTAGTTTGCAGTAAACTTTTTCAAGCGCTCTTCTGCCTTTTCCTCAGATGCCACTGGCTGGGGAGAAAACAGTAAGAGAGGAAACAATTCATCACATAGGTGTATGAGAGTGAATAAAATGATTTGGAAGCTCTTTGTAGCTGTATAATTACAACACTGCATTTAAAAAGTGAATTATTGACTTGATTGTCCCCAGCAGTCACTGGGTAAATGCATAATTGTGGACTATAGAAGCAAGGCATCATTGGCTGGATAGTCAGGTTAGGCTTTGAAAGGGCTTTGATGCTCTTTTCAGGGCAGGACTCAGAGGAGGCTTGGTCCTTGGTGGGTCACAGCCCAGGTGGACCTTTCAGCAGGGGACACACCTGCTGCCAGGTAGGTCCAGAGGAGCTGATTTAGCAGGTGCCATCGCAGCGATGCGACTCTTGTTTGAGTCCATTCATGTATAATCCCTGTGCCAGCGCTCGGGAGAGGCGGGTAGGGAAGCCTGTGTGTCTGGGGTGTTGGTTACTTTACTAACGCTATTTTTAGAGAAATGAGATGGTATCAGTGAGGAGTTCCTCCTCTGGGGCTGACAATACCATATAGTTCGCCCCTTAGGTCCCACTGCCGGCATTTGAAGTTAACGGAGCTACTACCCCTGTGATGCTGCAGTCTGCATCTTCTCTATTTCTCCATCCCTGTAGCATTAGCGTATAGAGTGCGTACGCGTGTGTGATCAGGTCTTCTTTGCATGAGGGGTTTCTTTTTAAAACTTCATTCAAAGCTGAATTTCAAGCACAAAGTTCCTTTCCGGCAGCAGGTTTCTTCTGTTCCTCGCTAATCAAAATGCAACAGATTTCCACCCCCCTTAAGTTTTAAAAAAGCACAAAATCAGTCGCAGCCTGATACCTTATTTGCCAAGTTGGAGCTTGAAGCAGGTTTTTTTGGTGGCCAAATCATAATCGCCTTGAAAATGGTGACAGACGTTGAGGTCAGGCCTGTGCTGGCGTGCTCCGGCAGGACCCCAGCACCCTGCGCCTCCCTGCTGAGGCTCTGGCAAACCATGCATTTTGTTGCTTGTTGTTAACAAAATATTTTTTTTTTGGTGAGGAAACCAGGTGTTAGGGGTTCGGATCTGCTTAGGAGAATGAGTAAATACACAAAATATGTTGAGGCTACAACCAGAATGGTCATCCACGAACTTTGCACTTCTCCTGAAAGGGCCAGATGTTCCCCAGGGTTGCGAGGAGCCTGGACCCCGGGCTGTGGATGGAGCCCTCCCCGCTCCCACCCGGTCCCCCGCTTGAGGATGCTGCATGTTGCCCTTCTGCAGAGAAGAACTGGTCTCCCTGTTCCCATCCCTTCCCGCCTGCTCTTTCCTCAGGCCCGAAAAAGTTTTCTCTTGTGGAAATCTAAGCAGTGCTGCAAAACCCAATGAAAATTTGGCTTTGGGAGAAAAAGGTGCATTGCTGGAGTTCCTAACTCCAATCTAAATCTTGGAATGGCAAGGCAGTGCCAGTTGTAGCTTTGTTTTTATTATTGCTTTTGCTTGGGTTTCTTTTTGAAGTTTGGGTCGTGGCATTAGCGTTTTGGTCCAGTTCTTCTTTAAAAGAGGGGCTTAAAGGAGGTGTAATGAAAAAACGGCATTATTGATACTTGGTTTAGAAAATATGTTACCAGTTTTATTAAAATTATTTCAGGGGGTTTGAATTTATGGAAAAAACATATTTTCAGGAATATCAATAATTCGCAGATAAGGAGAGGCTGGTGAAGGTGGCACATGGGGCACTGAGGGGCCCGCAAAGCAAATCATCTTCCAGATTTTTGACTTTTTCACAACTAAGCCGGTCCCAGGATCCGCCATCAGGCCTGTTCATAAACAACGTGGACTTGATTTGCAGAGTTTTATTTTTCAAATGCACAACAGCAATGGTGCTGCTCATTTCACAAGCAATGCTGTGTCACTTCCTAGAGAGTTTCGGGGACATTTTCCTTTTTCAGTGTTTCTGAATCTGGTTCATCTAGTGATAAAGAGAAAGGATTAGAGAGAAGGTACCCTGTTGTACCTACAAACAACAGCAGTAGCTGCATTTTATTATTATAATTATTATGACAACAACAGCGACAATGCTGATGCTAACAGTACTAACAGCTACTTATAACCAGTTAATGATGGACCAGGTTAATAACGTGCCTTTTGCAATCTGGAGAATCAGAAGGAAGAATTAGTGCAAGAGGGAACAAATATGTTTGGACGGTTACAGTTTCCCATGTAAACTGAGGCTACTGACTACCAGGAAAAGGTGAGTCACGACGAAGCAGCTATTTCTTACCAAGGGAGAAGTGGGCTGCTGCAGGCATAGAGTGGACCCACTTATCTCCTGGCCCTGCGACGCTTCCTGCGTCCCAACCGTTTCACTTCTCTAGTTTTCAGTTGAAAGGAATTTCAGCAGTATGGATTTCCAAGGGGGGGGGGGGGGGAGAAAAAAAAAAAAAGGAGATATTTGACAAGCCAGATGGAGAAGAACTGAATCGAGTACAAGTGGTAACAATTAACTCCATTTTTTTTCTTCCCCCCTTTAAATACCATAACAACTCCAAATTTATCAGTCCAAAAATCAAGCAGTCAGTTGACATTAAAGCTGAATTAAGAAGTTCCTGGGTTTGGCTCGGCTTGTTCCTCCGATACTTGTTTGGTGGTGAGCAGAAGAGAAGGGAGTGCTTACTGCAGGTTGTGAGCGTTCGAGTTGCTTTTAACTTTTGTCCTCTGCAGTTTGATAGCAAAAGGTATGTACGTGCCCTGTAGGTGCAGGTAGCCCTGTAAAGAGACCCTGATTTGCTTACACAAGCTGGTTTTTGGGGAAGGTGAAGGAGAACGTGGGAGCTAAGCCACCAAGGCTGGTGGTGCTGGCTTGCCAAGAGATGCTGCTGAGGGCAAGGGCTGGACCATCCGGGCAGCGAGGGCCAAGTCCTGGTCTGCTCAGAGATTTCTCTGGCACGGGGATTCCTCTGAGGCAATAAATCTGCAGCTGTGAATGAAATCCTTGTGAACACCATTGGCACGTATGCAGACACTGCTTACGCTGCCGTTTGGTTTGTGAAAACACTGGGAAAACTGGGGTGTCTCTAATACTGCGTGTTTATGTGCAGTCCGTAAGATACCCTGTGGTAAAATAAATGTTTTGTTAATATTTCTCTCCTTGCTCTGGCGGTCCTTCCCAAACAACGTCCTGCGCTATGGGCTGCCTGTTTTGGATGGGGGCATTGTGAGGGTGTGCTGCACGTGGTGTTTCAGTGTTGCTCTTCCGTAAAGCGCTGGTGTGTCCGGCGAGCAGCTTTTCTGGATCCAGCCCTGAGTTTTGAGAAACGAAGGAAGCTCTTCCAAAGCACATTGGCACACACATGCAGATTATTCCATTACTCACTTGGCAATCCCTGAACTTGCATGCTTAGCTCCAGAAATCCTTTTTTTTTTTTTTTTTTTAAAAAAAAACACCCTCCCAGCAGTGGCATCTAGCTGACAGCTTCTACTCCCAGCTGGTCTTCTCCCCAGCATCTTGTCTGGCTTTGCTGCTGATGGCTGTGGACATGGCTGTGGGTCTTGCTTGGAGCCAGCTATATTGTGGCTGGAGATGTTGGCTTGCTTCAACTCGGACTTCGAGCATGCCGGGTGTATCTGTGAGCACAGTACAGAAGAGCCAGCTTTTTTTTTTTAATATAAAAAAAGTCCCTTATTGCTGAAAGCAGCCATCTCTTCATATTTTACTGAGTAATTGTGCCAACTGCCCTTAAAGGCACTCAAATGCCAATATCCATCCCACTCATTTGTTAACATTTTTCGGATCAGAAGCTAAATCTGTCACTCGTGTGTCACTGGTTAAATCACTTCTTTTGGGGGCATGGCAGGCAAGAGCTGTTCTGCTGCTTTTTTTTTAAGTAGGAGCCAATAACTTGAGAAACACTAAACATTTGTGCTGTAATGAAATGCCATGCCCTGTCACTTGTTCTTTGCTGGCCAGGATGTAGAAAAGGAATAAATACATAATGGTGGGTGAGACTTCACTGGGTGAGACCAGCCAGGTTTCATATTGGCCCCATGTTTGTATTTGGTATGTGGTATCCCCGTGTAATTCTGCTAAAGGGGTAATTTCCCAGCTATGAAGAAAACGAGCACTAAAATTGACTGGGAGGGAAAATGTACACCAAAAATGCGAGTGGTAATTGGAAGCTATTTGTAAAGAGTTGATGAGCTGTCCAGGAAGGAGAGGACAACTTTGGCCCAAATCCAAAACCCACTTCACCCGCTTCAGTGGCAAGATGAGAACAGCAATTAGATATTAAAAAAATCAATATATGACAATTTAAAAAATGAAAAATAGATAGCAGTCAATCGCAGTGAGAAACCTGATGGGTAGAGAACTGATCAGGGGAGCTGAGGATGCCGAGGAAAACTCTTGCCTGGCACGGATGGGAGGAAGAGGAGAGCCTCTCAGGCTCCTGGAGAAAAGAGAAACCCTAGAAGTGGTGGATGGAAGAAGCCCTAAGGTCGAAATTTTTAATAAATATTTCTTCTGTAGACTTGGAAAGCAGCAGTGTTATGTTCCTGTATCTATCATAGGTGGGTGATGACGTTTTTTCTAGCTCATTAGTAGCCAAGGAGGATTTTATACAAGGTCCAATGGAGATAAATTGTTTTTAAAGGAAAAGGCCTTGACAACTTGCACCCAAGAATCCCTGAAGAGTTGACATGTGATGCTGTTTTTTAATAAAGCTTACAGACTGGGAAAATGCCATCAAGAGCTGGTCGGGGTAACCATGGAAGAGTTGGCAACACTTTGCCTATCTTTTCTGGGCAGAATAATTGAAGAGCCAATATAAGATTCAATTGATAAAGAATTAAAGGATAGAAATATAATTCATGCCACTCAACTTAGATTTATGGAATATAGATCTTGTCAAATAAACCTGATTTCATTCTTCCAGATGACAACTTTGGTTGATAAATGTAGATGAAATAGACTCTGCAAGGTGTTGGACGCGGTGCTGTGTGACATTGTGTACAGGAAAGACGGAGCAGTGGGCGGTGTTGCTAGCACGGGAGATGCAGAGCTGGCCAGCAGATTTAGGAATGTGAGGGCTTAGCTGGAGAAGCATCGGTGGATGGGAGAGGTCAGCAGGGGCTGGGTGGGAGCCGCAGTGGCGGTTAGGACTTTGTTGGTGATTTAGAAATGAATATGCAATTGTGGCTGCTTAGCGCTGTGGATAAAGCAAAGGCGGCTGGACAGGTGAATAGCAACCTGGATGGGTTTATGGGGTGGTGTGGAAAGACTGTCAAGCAGGGTCTGTTGAGAGCATAGTTGGGTACAGCCTGCTGTGGTCCTTGGATAGAAGAGCGGAATCGGGGCCCTGCTTACCGAGCTGGGGTGCGATACCCCAGAAGGCAGCAGCCCTGCAGGAGGCTCAGAGGAAAACCAACTCCTTCCCAGCATGATGCTAGGGTGAGAAGGACTAGGCTGGTCCTTGAGTAGTGGAAGAGGATGGAGGGCTGGCTTCAGGATGGAAAACCTTGAATTTCTGGGCACACAAGTAGCCTTGGTGTGTGTGGAGGGGCACACTGTGTACCAAAGGGCTTTTCAGTGTATCAACCAAAAAAAACCCAACAAACCACTCAACAGAAAATGAGAACAGGTAGAGATTGGAGCCAGAGAACTTCAAGTGGACCCCAGTACCCATCTGTGAGTGTGGTTAGCTGTGGGAACTGACTGTGGTGGCAAGCAGCGGGTGCTCTCCTCGTCTTCTGAGCTGGTTTGAATGGTTTTCACTGGGATTTTGTGCTTTGCCCTGAAGACAGTTTGTGGGGCTGGAGGAGGTCACTCTTCGCCCAAAGACATCATGGTGCAGGACAACTGAGAGCCACGTATTGCAGGAAAGGTCAGAGAGTGAGAATTGGTGGTCTCTTTCGACCTTACATTCCTCGATGCGAAGCAGCCGAGGATGTGAGCTCCAGCCCCGCTGCCGGTGGCCGAGGAGGACTGGTCCGGCGGTGACCTGCTTCGCATCTTGACCTGGGGGATTCCTGCTAGCCTCTTGGAAATGAGCCAAAAGCCCCGATGGCGTTGCAATGCTGCTCTGGATAACACATCCCATCACATTGCACCGGTGGACGATGAGGCATAAAGAGCCCCGCGGCATCTTCTTCAGCTCTGTCCTTGGCCAGCACCATCTCCTGCATCTCCCTGCTGTGCTTTCCTCGCTTGCCCCATGGTCCTGCCCAGATGCTTTAGCTGGGAAGCCCGTGCGGACATAGAGGCTGGCCCGTAGCTAGGAGACACCAGTGGATCCACAGCCTTTGGGTCCTACAATCCCACCTGGCTTTTGGGGGGACCCGAATGCTGTACCAAAAAGCGCGGTGGTGGGATGGGAGGAAGGAAGGGCGAGTCCCTTCCAAAACCGGGGGTTGCCGCAGCAGTCTTTAAGGACCTGTCTCGCTGGTGGCGGGCAACGCGTGGATTAGTGCCATAATTCTTGCAGTTTGGCAAGGCTGCATCAGACTGGAACGTATCTCTAGCTGGTGATATGGTCAGTCAATAGCCTTCATAATTAATCAAGCACTCATAGACAAATTAGAAATCGTGTCTCTTCAAAGCAGGAGGTGGAGGCAAATGGCTGGTGAATTTTAACTGTTTCGCTGCTTTATTTTATTGCCTGGTTTTACATGACTCCCTTGAAAATGGTGGGTTGTTTAGGGAAGTTTTGTACATAAACACGATTTTAAATTTAAATTATTATCTTGATTACCAAATGCGGATGGTGAATTGAAAACTTGTTTTTCAGGCAAGCAAATGAAGAATAATATTACATTTTACACTCCACTAAATCAATGTAGCCCTAATTTTGCCATGCAGGAAATCAATTCCAGTCTTTATAACAGTCGAAGATGTTATGAACAAAGTAATTTTGCAAATTATCGCAAGTAACACATTTATTGATGACTGTAGTTTAGGAATTTAGAATTTGTGAGTGCTATAATATAATAAGGCCGTACTGGCAGGAGCTGAGTGAAATACAGATTATACGGTGAAACTGTAATGCATCATTTGCTATTAGTGGACTGGTAATAATTACCAGTTTCAAAGCAGCTTTTTCCATGTAATCTTTAGTCTCAGTCGTAACAGCCCTTCTCATTGACATTATGATTACACGAGCTGCCCTTATGATCTAGAATATCTAGTTGATGGGAATACTAAAATGTGGTAGCGAACGCTCGATGTTGTGTCCTCATTATAAGATAAAATGCTATTTTCTCTGACCTGATCTATAAGGTAGCGTTACGTTGTTAGCTCCTACCATGGTGTTAAAAACTTCCACTTCATTACGGCAAAGCAAGGTGAAATTTTCCCATTTAAGATTGTTTTCCAACCTCACAAATGAGCATAGGAATGTGAAAGTCCAATTGAGTTTCCCTCTGATTTCAGCAGATTTAAGTATTTATCTGTACTCGCATGCGTGGCACATACTAAACACCACAGTGCATTTTATTCCGATGCCAGCTTCGGGATGAAATGTTAAATATTATTCCAAGGGCTTTTAAAGTGATTAAAGTGTTAAATGCCTGCTGTAGACAGTTGAGTCTCTTTTTACTCGTCCGATTCAGCTTCTCAGGCCAAACATTAGAATAACCGCAGAGGGCTGCCTGCCTCTCCTATCCCCACGTCATCATTCAGCTCGCCGGAGAACGAAAATGCCCATACGAAGCTTTTCTTCCCCTCCTCCCAAGTGAGGTGGGAAACAAGGCGGGCACAGATAAAGCGATGTTTTCTTTCCAAATCTGCCTCATCTGATTTTTTTCTTTTCCTTTCCTTCATGTTAGGCAAATAGGGGAAACCTAATGGGGGGGCAGCTTTCAGTGCAGCGTGTAAAGAGGTTTACCCAGGAGCGGTGCCGATGGAGCCGATGCCTCGTAATGTAAAATAAATGCTGGGTCAGGGCAGGAGTACGTGGTGCAGGCAGGTATCACCCCAAGCATTGATGCCCTTGGAGGGCTCCTGGTTTATTCCTCAGCAAACCTCAAGAGCATCTTTATTTTTAAAAATATCACTAAACAGCGAGAAGTACTACGAGAACTGCTGGGCAGGGCTGGAAATGAATTTTTATCCTCCTCTTACCTCCAGTTTCAGTTTACCAGCGTTTAGCAAAAACCATCCATACGGGGGGTGGAAGTAAATTATTCGCAAAATGGCAGTAATTGATAAAAGCGCACTCACCTTCGCCATATCTCACGCCACTCTTTCCTCACGGGCGGCCCTCAAAAAGTTATTCATCCCCCTTGTTTTGCCATATATTAGAAGGGGCTGCTTTCTGCTGTCATTATTAGCCTGCTTTTTGTTTAGTTATTTATTAGTTGGTTGCTCTTTTATAATGTCCGTGTTATCTCCAAAAATAAATTATCATGAAATAGAGTTAGCTCGCTACTTGCCAAAGTGGCATTTACCATCCTCAGCTTCTTTTCAGCGCGAGGGAAATAATGCGGCTCCGGCAGGGCGCTCGGCCAGGCCTCCTGGCCACCGTCCAGCTCTTTCCCTGGCGGAGCTGCTGCTCTCTCTGCCTTCCCCTCTCCCTGTCCCATGCTCTATTTTGTTTAAATTATTTTTTTTTTCTTTTTTTATTGCCCCAGAGTTGAATCTCTGCTAATGAGCAGGAGGTGCTGCCTAATTTTGTACACGTTGTTAGTCTCTCAAAGTAAGGAGGAGGCTAATAGCGTGGTGTTGCCCAGCTTGCTAAAGTCATGATGCTCTGGGCTGCTGCTTTGAAACCACGTGTGTGTTTTTCTGGAGTGCTTTTTAGAAGGGGATTGATTTATTTTATTTTATTTTATTTTATTTTATTTTTCTTCATTCTATTTATTTATTTATTTATTTTCTTCCCAATTTAAATGTTAGCAGCCTCTTGCAGCGTAAAGTCTGCCAAGTCGTAGCTGGCATCCATTGACCTGATCAGCTTTTTTTTTTTTTTTTAAATAGCTTTTTTTCTTCCTGTGGTTACCTGCCGGGGTTCGGTTCTGAACCCCGGGGCTGAGGACGGTGGGAGGAGGTGGGCGTGTTTTGGGTGGGTTTGGACCTCCTCGTCGCGCCCCTCGCCTCCTCCCGTCCTGTCCCCTGTCCCCTGCCTGCGCCTGAGCTGGGACGTCCCTTCCCCGGCTCCCAGCTGAGCATCCCGGAGGAGAGGAGATAGGCGGGGAGGTGAGCTCTCACCCGCCGATGGACGGCCGGAGATTGACGCTGCTTGTTGTGTTATTTTGCAGGTAAAGACGAGCCCAGCAGCTACACGTGTACGACTTGTAAACAGCCTTTCAACAGCGCCTGGTTCCTCTTGCAGCACGCACAGAACACGCACGGCTTACGGATCTACCTAGAAAGCGAGCACGGCAGCCCCCTGACGCCACGGGTTGGTATCCCAACAGGACTAGGTGCAGAGTGCCCTTCCCAGCCACCTCTCCACGGGATTCACATTGCAGACAATAACCCTTTTAACCTGCTCAGAATACCCGGCTCGGTCTCGAGGGAGGCATCGGGGCTGGGAGAAGGGCGTTTCCCACCCACGCCGCCCCTCTTTAGCCCTCCCCCGAGGCACCATTTGGATCCGCATCGCATTGAGCGCCTGGGTGCGGAAGAAATGGCTCTGGCCACCCATCACCCTAGTGCCTTTGACAGGGTGCTGCGACTGAACCCCATGGCGATGGAGCCCCCCGCTATGGATTTCTCCCGGAGGCTGCGGGAGCTGGCCGGCAACACCTCCAGCCCGCCCTTGTCCCCGAGCCGGCCCAGCCCTATGCAAAGGTTGCTGCAGCCCTTCCAGCCCGGCAGCAAGCCCCCGTTCCTGGCCACGCCGCCCCTTCCTCCTCTCCAGTCCGCTCCTCCTCCCTCCCAGCCGCCCATGAAGTCCAAGTCCTGCGAGTTCTGCGGGAAGACCTTCAAGTTTCAGAGCAACCTGGTGGTCCACCGCCGGAGCCACACCGGGGAGAAGCCCTACAAGTGCAACCTCTGCGACCACGCCTGCACGCAGGCCAGCAAGCTGAAGCGCCACATGAAGACCCACATGCACAAGTCCTCCCCCATGACGGTGAAGTCGGACGACGGGCTCTCCACCGCCAGCTCCCCTGAGCCAGGCACCAGCGACCTGGTGGGCAGCGCCAGCAGCGCCCTCAAGTCCGTGGTGGCCAAGTTCAAGAGTGAAAACGACCCCAACATGATCCCTGAGAACGGGGATGAGGAAGAGGAGGAAGAGGAGGAGGAGGAGGAGGAGGAAGAGGAGGAAGAGGAGGAGGACTTGAACGAGAGCGACAGGCCGGACTATGGCTTCGGGATGAGCCTGGAGGCGGCCCGCCACCACGAGAACAACTCGCGGGCCGGCGAGGAGGGCCGGTCGATGCCGGACGTCATGCAGGGCATGGTCCTGAGCTCCATGCAGCACTTCAGCGAGGCCTTCCACCAGGTCCTGGGGGAGAAACACAAGCGGGGCCACCTCCCCGAGCCCGAGGTGCACAGGGACACTTGCGACGAAGACTCGGTGGCCGGCGAGTCCGACCGCATCGACGAGGGGGCGGTCAACGGCCGGGGCTGCTCCCCGGGGGAGTCTGCCTCGGGAGGCCTGTCCAAAAAGCTGCTGCTGGGTAGCCCCAGCTCCTTGAGCCCCTTCTCCAAACGCATCAAGCTGGAGAAGGAGTTCGACCTGCCGGCCGCCGCCATGCCCAACACTGAGAACGTTTACTCCCAGTGGCTGGCGGGCTACGCCGCCTCCCGGCAGCTGAAGGACCCCTTCCTCAGCTTCGGCGACTCCCGACAATCGCCCTTCGCCTCCTCCTCCGAGCACTCCTCGGAGAACGGCAGCCTGCGCTTCTCCACGCCGCCGGGCGAGCTGGACGGAGGGATCTCAGGCCGCAGCGGCACGGGAAGCGGAGGGAGCACCCCCCATATTAGTGGCCCGGGCCCTGGCAGGCCCAGCTCAAAAGAGGGCAGACGCAGCGACACTT
Organism: Strix aluco; assembly: GCF_031877795.1. Lineage (NCBI taxonomy): Eukaryota > Metazoa > Chordata > Aves > Strigiformes > Strigidae > Strix > Strix aluco. The sequence goes on along the minus strand of NC_133933.1, from coordinate 2,614,302 downwards.
GTGAGTACTGTGGGAAGGTCTTCAAGAACTGTAGTAATCTCACCGTCCACAGACGGAGCCACACGGGCGAGAGGCCGTATAAGTGTGAGCTTTGCAACTACGCCTGCGCCCAGAGTAGCAAGCTCACCCGGCACATGAAAACACACGGGCAGGTGGGAAAGGACGTTTACAAATGCGAGATTTGTAAGATGCCTTTTAGCGTGTACAGTACCCTGGAGAAACACATGAAAAAATGGCACAGTGATCGAGTCTTGAATAACGAGATAAAAACTGAATAGAGGTATATTCGTACCCCCCATCCACCCCATCCCTTCCCCATCCCGCATCCCCGTAGAGGTTTTCTAGTCCCTTGTGATGGAAATCATGGAAGCTAAGGATATTCGGAAAGTGCTTGTCACCAGCACACCCTGTTTATTTTCTTTTTGTTCTCACCGTTTGAATGCATGATCTGTATCGGGGCAATACTATTGCATTTTACGCAAACTTTGAGCCTTTCTCTTGTGCAATAATTTACATGTTGTGTATGTTGGGTTTTTTTTTTGTTTTGGGTTTTTTTTTTGGTTGGGTTTTTTTTTTTTTTAATTTTTGGATTAGACAGCATGTATGGTATGTTATGGCTGTTTTTAAATTGTCCCTGATTAGTTGCTGAGCAAACACGTCGCTGTTTCCAGTTCCGTTCGGAAAAAAAAAAAAAAAAAAAAAAAAAAAAAGGAAAAAAGAGGAGAGAAAAAAAAAAAGAAAAAAGCGAAACAAAACCAAACCCGAGAGCAAACAAAACCGACCATGCTGCATACATCCTGTAATACATATCATGTACAGTTTTGTTTTGTGACGTGCGAAGGAAAACACGCTTTGGGTAACCCTCTACGGACAGGACCGATAGCACCGAAGAAGCGTTGCGTTAGCTAGATTGCTGTCTTAAAAGAATAAACCCACCGATTGGAGAAAGAGTACCCATTAGGAAAAAACAAAAAAGGCCTTTAATTGGAAAGTAACCGACCACCACCAGTCAGAAAGAGGTAGATTTCTCTTAGCATTTGGTTTAAAACACACACACAAAAATAATCTGAGTGCCTTGGATCTGTCGCGGCCGATGCCGATGGCTTTCTGCTTGTCCTCCACACGTAGCTCGTCTCCACGTCGGTCGTGGTGGCGAGCCTCTCCCACGAAGCGTGCGAGTCCATCTCGTGTCTCTTACAACGCCGGCTACCTAAGAACGAAGAGGAAAGAGAAAACTAAGGAAGAGAAAGAAATTACCCGCTCAGTCCTAGTTAATCATCATTCTCCCCTGCCTTTCTTTTTTTTTTTTTTTTTTAAAAAAAACCCGAACTGATCATACCAGTCTAAAAACCCGCTTCGCTCCTGGAGAGAGCTTAAAACGAGATACAGGACCTTTCCCCCCCACCAACTTTTATTCCCTCCTCCCCCCCGCCCGCCCCCCATCGATGATTAAATAGAATGTGAAACGCGCAGAGGCCCTGCAACACCATTAAATACACAAGTAAGAAAATCCGTTTTATGAAGATATTTACTTTTAATAATATCTTTTATTGATTCTGGCACCAAAACAAATAAATCCGGAGCCACTTGGTTGTCAAGCTGACAATCAAATTATAAACTTTAAGACCTCGTGTATACCATATAAAAAATAAAATAAAAAAGACTGGCAATAATATTTTACTGAGTGTAACGGATAGAGGAGCAAAAAAAAAATATTGTGATTTATTAGCACAATGTGGTACTGTTTGCCATTTAAAACTAGAACAGGTATATAAGCTAATATCGACACAGTGATGATTAACTACGAACTATTAAGACTTGCCTTTAATGTGATGCTTGGAAGAAGTAACGGAGAATTTAAAAAAGAGGAAAAGAGTAGCAGTATCTGTCTGTGCTCCCTAAAAGTTGTCCTTTTTTTTTTGTTTTTGTTTTTGTTTTTCCCCATACTCTGTGTGCTATTTGTGTTGACGTGGAAGAGGATTCCTTGTTTTATTCTTAAGCTAGCGCCCGCCCCGGTTGGTGTTCAAATAGCACTTGACTCTGCCTGTGATGTCTGTATCTTTTCTTTAATCGAAGGTACAGAGGTTGAGTATAAAATAAGACTGCTCAGATAGGACAATTAAGTGCACTGTACAATTTTCCCAGTTTACAGGTCTATACTTTAAGGGAAAAGTTGCAAGAATGCTGAAAAAAAAAAAAAAAAAACCATTTAAAAAATCGAACATGATCTCATTGATGAGCATAAAAAAAAACCCACAAAAAAACCAAACTTTGCCAGCCATTTACTTGACTAATGAGCTTATCTTCTCGGACGCGACATTACAGCGCTGTGAATGGAAACAGACTCTACACTCACATAAAATGAATGATTGCTTTCGCTCCTACAGTGCAAGGATTTTTTTGTACAAAAAAAAAAAAAAAACTTTTTTAAATATAAATGTTAAGAAAATTTTTTTAAGGAAAAAAAAGAAAAAAAACCACAACACTTCATTATGTTTAGGGGGAAACTGTATTTTAGGGTTCATCGTCTTGGTGGTGTACAAGACTTGTTATTCATTTTAAAATGGTAGTGGAAATTCTATGCCTTGGATATACACAGCTCTTCAGGTTGTATAAAAACATGCATTGGGGAAAGGTTTAAGATTATATAGTACTTAAATATAGGAAAATGCACACTCATGTTGATTCCTATGCTAAAACACATTTATGGTCTCTTTTTTCTGTATTTCTAGAATGGTATTTGAATTAAATGTTCATCTAGTGTAGGCACTATAGTATTTATATTGAAGCTTGTATTTTTAACTGTTGCTTGTTCTCTGAAAAGGTATCGATGTACCTTTTTTGGTAGTGGAAAAAAAAACACAGGCTGCCACAGTATATTTTTTTAATTTGGCAGGATAATATAGTGCAAATTATTTGTATGTTTCAAAAAAAAGAAAAAAGACAAAAAGACAAAAAAAGTGTGACATTATACAGATCCGAGGCCATATAATGGCTCTTTGGGGGAAAACTGTTAAGATGTCACGCTGCTGGCCGTCACAGAGGGGTGTACATATCTTTTTTCGTTCTTTTTTCCTGCTGCCATACTGTATGCAGTACTGCAAGCTAATAACGTTGGTTTGTTATGTAGTGTGCTTTATGTCCCTTTCCTTCTATCACCCGACATTCCAGCATCTTAACTTCATATGCAGTAAAAGAAAGAAAGAAAGAAAAAAAAAGCTAAAAAAATAAAAAAAACACAAAACAAAACAAAAAAAACAAAAAAGAAAAAACCGTTTTGCAGTTTTTTTCATTGCCAAAAACTAAATGGTGCTTTATATTTAGATTGGAAAGAATTTCATATGCAAAGCATATTAAAGAGAAAGCCCGCTTGAGTCAATACTTTTTTGTAAATGGCAATGCAGAATATTTTGTTATTGGCCTTTTCTATTCCTGTAATGAAAGCTGTTTGTCGTAACTTGAAATTTTATCTTTTACTATGGGAGTCACTATTTATTATTGCTTATGTGCTCTGTTCAAAACAGAGGCACTTAATTTGATCTTTTATTTTTCTTTGGGGTTTTTTTTTGGGGGGGGATTTTTTTTTTAATTTTTTTTTTTTTTTTTTATTATTTGGATGACCAAAGGTCATTACAACCTGGCTTTTTATTGTATTTGTTTCTGGTCTTTGTTAAGTTCTATTGGAAAAACCACTGTCTGTGTTTTTTTGGCAGTTGTCTGCATTATCCTGTTCATACACCCATTTTGTCCCTTTATTGAAAAAATAAAAAAAAAAACTTAAAGTACACAGTGTCAGCTTCTCGTGTCCTCATTTGACACACGCTGTAGATGGCTTCCAGCAGCAGGCTGTAGGAGAAGGTCCCACGCAGGGGCGTTTTGGGGTGCGCGCTCCTAACCCCAAGGAGCGCCGGCCACCCAGCTTGTCCTTAAATAAGCCGCCTCTGTGCCGAGGAAGAGGATTTTTGGGCTAACGAGTTAGCTTTCCGGCCAGTGGAAAGCATTCGCAGTCTGGACCTGTAGTTCTGGGGTTTTTTTTTCTTCCTTTAGTCGAGGACTAAGCTGTGACACCCCCCCCCCTCCAACCCAGATAACCGGCGGCATCTCTGGCTCTCCCTTGGCAGCCTCGGTCTGCGACAGGGACTTCCCTCCCCAGTTTGGCAATGCTTTGACAGAAGAGGTGAGCAAAAAATAAAGCTCTACAGCCCGCCCTCCCCCCGAGACCCCCCCATCCCCGGTGGTTTTGGGGGCGCGGGGTGAAATCAGCTGCTGGCACACATGGGCAGGGGCTGATTTCTCTCGGGGGGGGTGGTACGCGCCGCGGCTCCGGGATGACCGATGCCCAAAGCTCCCGGCAGTGCTCCCGGCTGGAGCTGGGAGCTCCCCGCCCTTCTCCCGTGGGCTTCTTTTTTTTTTTGTTTTTGGTGGGAATCGCAGGTTTATGAAACGTTTTATGTGCATTGTCTTTAAAATCCAGACTCCAGTTCAGGTCCCCCCCGTCCCCCCCTTAGGGGTCTGTATATGTTGTCAGTTTGACAAATACTGCATGTTGCAGCATCTCTTTACTTTATTAAAGCACGTACCGCTGTGATACTGTCTCTTGCTGTTCCTAGTGTAATGGATTTAATACTTTTTTTTTTCTTTTCCTTTTTTTGATTTCTGTAAAACCTTCCAATTGTTCTGTCGTCTTCTTGTGATGGCATCGTTTGTTGCCTGTATTTTGCCCAGCGCCTTCTGAAGGGGAAGTTTGAGATTTCAGAAAACACAAAAATATATATCTAAAGAAAAAAATGTATTCCTTTTCTAAGAGAGACCAGGAAAAAAAAAAAAAAAAGCTCTGTTTTAATCCCGGGACAGGAGGAATGAAGGTCGCGTTGTCCAAGCTAGCGGGATGAGCATGCAGGGGGTCTGGAAAAGTGCTCCCCGCTGCCTGTCGCCGAGGCGGATGCCGTGCCAGAGCCGGAGCTGCCAGAGGGGCCCCTGGCACAGCGTAGGGGAGGCAGGGTCCGGCCCCGGCGTGGTGGGCTCGAGGCGACCGGGATGGACACGGTGACTGTCCCGGGAGAGCCGGTGTACGCAGAGCGCTTTGCAGCTGCCTTGACGACACGACTTTTGATCCCGTGCCATGAAATGTCCGTCCGGAGTCCAGTCCCTCCCTCGCTCTCGCTATTTTTATGGCTGGTTGTTTGCACCGCGGTTGAGACGTTGTCTAGAGGACTCGCGTTGGCTGGTCTGCCCGGGGTCGAGCGTAGCCTGGCTGTCTTTCGGAGCGGGCGCTGTACCCTGTGTCTATCCTATGGCGGTCGTCGTTCCACTACCTTTCTCTATAATGTGTTTTACATATGAAATAATCATATATACAGGCATCTCTAGGCAGATCTGGGCTCCATGCGCTGCCACAAGATTAACAGGTGGAAAGCATATAACGATTATTTTTTTAACGATTATTTTTGCGCAGCGATGCATTTGGTTTACAGGTTTCAGAAAGCTAAATTTTACAGGTTTCAGAGAGCTAAATGAGCCCTCTGGGCACAGCGTTGCCTTGCGACCGTGCACACAGGGCTGGGGCGGTTTGGAGGAGCTTCAGGAGAAGCAGCTCCTGCTGTAGGAGAAGTTGTCTGAGCACCAGCTGGCCAGCGAGAGCGTAGCTTGCGAACGGCAACGTGCTGTCACCTCAACACCAAAGCAGAATTTGCTAACGTGATGTTTTTCTGCCAGTGACAGTGAGTTAATGGTGCGATAAACCCATGGAAGTTTGTTGGGTTGGGGCATGGATGTCTAAGACCCCATCGTGTGCTCTTGAGCCGCGTTGGCACCCTGCGTACGCGTGACCCGCGCTCCCTAGAAACTTCCCTGTTTCTCTGTGCAAAAAGATGTCTCTGTAAATAAGGGTGATATTTGGGTAACAGTGTCTCTGTTGTTAAAATCTCAAACCCCATCAACTTTCAAGGAGAAACACATTTTTATGGCACAGACCCCTTTGCCGTTAGTATTTAATCTCCTCCAAATTGAATGATTAATGTAATGAAGGCGCTGAAACTGTTTCCAGAATTTAGACTACAGATGTTTCGTATTTATTATGTTTCCAAGGGCTGAGATAAATACAGGAATAAGTGATACCATGTCTTTGCTTGACATTCAGGAGGCTTTGGCGTATCTGATGAGATACAGTTTCGGGGTTTATCTAAGTGCAGAGTTTGTACGAAAAAGAAAAGAGATACCAGCTGCTTTTTTAGCTCCCTCCCTCTCTTTTTTTTCCTCCTGTAAAGGTTGAAAAACATTTCTGGCGGATGCATGGGCAAATCGTAGTATTGACTAGGAGAGTGATACTGCCCGAGGGCTCTTTGCTGGACACACCAGAGAGCCGCTGCTCCTCGAGCCCAGATGCTTGGCTGCCAGTTTCAAACTAGCTGCAGGGATCCAGGCGTGGGGTCCCCTCCCTGCTGTGGGGCAGGAAGCGCGGGGACCCCCCCCAGGTTTCGTGCCCCTTGGCGGGATGTACAGTTTGCAGCGGTGTTGTGCTGGTACAGCTGGTGGCCGGGATGGCTGCGGCGCTCTTGGCTCCCTTGTTAAGTCTCAACCAGCTTTAACGTCAGCCTGAAATGTGTCGGGCTCCGACAGCAGCAGCAACAAGCCCTCCCCGGGGCGGACACTGGGCACGTGCTCCTGACTTCAGAGGAGCCACACCAGTTTGCACCCGGTGAAGATCTGGCCTAGGAACCGCTCACTTAGTTTTGCCGGCAGCTCACGCGTAGCCCTTCAACCGCTCTCTTAAGTATTAATGAAGCAATTTCCATAGAAACTGGCTCCCTGGTCAGGATGCGGAGGTGGATTTTGAGGGGCACGCTGATGATGCGCCGGCCTCGCTACCACCCGCTGCCGGCGGTGTAGCCCTTAGCCCGCCGTTCGGGGTAGCGTGGTGCTTGGTGATCGGCCTCAAGCCGCTCCTGTTCTCCGTGTGAGTGGAGCCGGGTCCGATTGCTGTCCCGGTGCCCCATCCCACGCTGCCGGAGTTGATGGCGAGTCGCCCGCAGGCTTCGCTGGGCACAGGCTGGGGCTTTGCAGCTTGAGTTTTGCCGCGGCGGTGTGCGCTTGCATGCCGTGCGATATCCAACGTGTAATGACTTGGGGAAAGTCCTCCGTGAACCACCCGCCCTGTGGCACGTTAACAGTACCGATGGCTTTAAGAGGGTCTTCGGCATCCGGCTGCACTGCGGGTACTGGGGCAAGCCTCCGAGTTTTTGGGAAAGAATAGGAGGGAATTTTCAGACAGGCTGGCTCGGTCCTTGCCCGGACAGAGCTCCTGGCACAGCCCGGGTTTCTCAGTAGAGCCCAGAGGTATTTTGTCCTAAATGATCCCGGTGGTTCCTGCGTGGTGCCGAGTGATGCCGGACGTGAGAGTGTGGCCTGAGAGGAGGAAGGGCTCCGTCCTGCCGTGTCCCTTTGCGACAGTTGGGTGTCCTAGTTGTTAAAGAAAAAAAAGAGACCAAAAAAAAGTAAAATAAGAGAATAAGTCGCACCGTGGGCCATGTCACACCTGTTCTCTCCTCTGTCCCCATGCTCTCTGTAGGTTCGGCGTACCCCCCCAGCTGGCGCAGCGCCCAGGGAGCCCCGGACGTCTGGCAGTTTTCGGATGGAAGTTCAAGAGCACTTAAATTCTGAAAGGAGGTGAAGCTGGGGCGAGCGGCCGGCGGCGTCTCGGCGTCCGGAGGTGGCCTCTGTCCTGCTGGCTCACCGCGTCCCTGGGAGAGCCTGAGAAGTCACCCGCCGAAGGCAGCGCTCCCCGGGCTCCTCCTGCCTGCAAGACTATCGTATTTATATTTTGTAATAGAGTACAACACTTCTTTGGGGTTGGGGTTTTTTTTTTTGTTTGTTTGATCATTTCTTTTTTTATTTTCTAAAAACAAAAAAAAAAAAGCAAACCCACCCACTAAGGTCAAGGGCTTATCGATGGCTTCGACCGGCTCCTTTCCCCACGAAAAAAAGACTGTCTTGCTCTCGTGGACAACCTGGCCTGTTGGTTATCTCCATGACGTGCCATTTCTTGGAAGGCGCATCTGATGTGATGAATTAAAAATAAAACAAAACACAGTGTAGGTCTGTGGGTGGGTGGGAAATTGCCATAATAAATGTTGGAGCTTTAGGTTTTGTTTGCTCTGTCTTTAATTTTTAATGCTAACAAGGGCCAGGCGGCTGGTATGACTTTGTATTACCATATTGGCTGCAGAAAACCAAGTGCTGAGTTTACAGAGTGAAAGCCGGGGCTGGTGTCTGTGCGAGGGGCTGCAGGGCCCCGCCGGGCGATGTTTCCTGCAGAGCTAGACCAGGCTTACGTCGGGCTTACGGCCGCGGCACCCCCAGTCGTGGCGAACCCCCGCTGGTGTTCGGTGATGCCGAAGCAGGGAGGGTCTCCCAGCTCTCCTCCATCGCCCACCTCCTCTTGAGGAATGCCGGCTGTCGTATTACAATTCTGCTGTTAAACTATGTACTTTTGGGGCCGGTGGGATCCGTAACGTCCATTAGTGTCCACCCGAGGAGAAGCGAGGCCAGGCGGCAGGTTTCAGGAGGAGCGGGGGTCTTGCTGTGGAGGTGCTGTCAGTACCAGGGGACGCAGAGCCCTGCCCTGAGCCAGGGTACAGGGGGGAGCAGCGATCAGGTTGGTGTCCCGGTGTCTCCCACCAAGCGCTCCAGCCCTTGCACAGCTTTCCCTCTTGCCAGTGACACTTGTCCCTCGCTCAGAGCTGCGCACCCACCCCGGGAGTTTGCTGGTTCGGGGCGCAAGCGCTTTGCTGAAGAGAAGATGGGTTAAGTGCGTGCTTGTGTGCTGTCTCCGATGGGATTTATAGGCTGTAGCTACTCATGCCTGTGCCGGCGAGCGGGAATGGACCTTATTTGGTGAAAGAAACCAGCTGGGTAGCGAGCGGAGTCGCTGGCCGGCCGTGTCAGGCTGCCAGGACACCCGCTGCTGATCACAGTGGGACTGAGTCGAGCCGCGGGGCAGGGGCCAGCTCATTTACTTGCTTCGTGCATTAGCTTCAATCTCACTTCTGGTTTTATTCATCTCCTTTCTTAAAACCTGAGCGAGACACCTGGCTGGGGTGACTCTCTCCCGGCAAAACAGCCACAGAGGAGGATCATGTTGCCTTTTTGATGGGTGGTAGTTGCTCTTTCATATTTTACAAACCCAGGCTGTAGTTCTTGTGGGGGCCAGGGCATAGCACAAGCACAGACACTTTTGTACCTTAAAGCTCAGTGAGGGGCCGGGGCGGGTGGCGGAAGCACCTCTGGATACAGCTGTAGGGTCACGTCAGGAGCCCGGGGGCGCTCAGTCTATAGGCATGGGTTGACCCAAAGGGAGCTATTGCTGCTTCTTTTAAGGCAATTTGGTCTTTTGAGTTCCAATTACCCGAAAGTCTGCACACACCCTAAGTTTTTTTTATCTTGAGGGGGTGTTTTTAAAGGTTCTTCCTCTCCCAGCCAGTGCTAACACCTTGGTGTCTGCTTATAAGGGTTTTTTGAGCCTTGGAAGGGTGAATCCTGTTGCATTAAGCATCCTGTTGGTTGCCAACCCACTATCAGTAAGGAGTTCGCAGATCCCGTTAGCTGCTGGCACCCCAGCTCCTGCCCTGGGGTATCTCTGCACCAGGCAGCTGCAGCAGATGAGGGCTGATGGAATTATTAATTGCAGAGGGGGTTGCTCTGCTCTCTCCTCCAAATTGCAAACCAGGAATCACCTGGTACATGTCTACAGCAGGCCTGGCTTATAATAAAGGGCAACGGGGAAGCTGCTTTTTAAGGGTTTTTCAGTGTGCTGGCCACTTCTGAGGGTGTCTTTATCCTTACTTTGTCTGAGTGCAGGCAAAGCTCAGTGCATAGATGGCTTTTGGGGCAGTTGCTTGTGCTTTTGATGCTCTACCTGGTGGAACAAGTGCGACGTGCTCTGCTTTCTCCAGCTGTGGCCCATCTCTCCTCCAGCAACCAGTGCAAGGCAGGTGTTTTTCCTAGGAAAAGCAGAAAACAACAAAGCTGTGACAGCTAAATGTGTTATGCCGAGCACAGAGGGGAAAAGTTATACCTGCCCTTCCCTGAAGTCATGAAGGTAAAGTGAAATAGTCCTTAAAATGTATATTTTTTAATACAGCTGTTAACACCCCCCCCAACTCTTAAGACTTTAAAACATCTGCAGAATTTGTGTTGCCTTAAAGATACAAATAAATGTCATGGCTGTGCTGGGGGCTCCTCTCTCTCGCTGCCAGGCCTGATCCTGCTCAAGGGCTCTGCTGTGGCTCTTGCAAAGTGTCAGGGCAGCCCCAGCGTGAGGTTTTGGTGGAGCTACAAGGGTTTCCAGCGCCTTGTGTGACCTGGGCTGCTGTGTGCTTTAATTAGGGGTATTGTTACGATCCTTTTTTGTCTGGCCAGGACTTGGCTGCTGCAAAGCCCTTTGCTGTATCTGGGTGTGTGGAGGATCGCCAGCCATCACGTTACAGCGGCTTAATGAGTTTCTGCCAATTAACAGGAGTCAAGGGTTTCCTGTGAGGGGAGAGCTGGAAATCTCAAAGCTGGACCTTGCTCTGTTTTCTGTGCAAGAGGGGCAGTATTCCTAGGGATTTTGTATTTTAGCCTATTCCCAATGTGTCAGTCTGCAAATCAGAGTTAAAAAATAAAGTACATTTGGTCTTTATAAAGAAACAAAGGTCCTAACGTTTTGGAGTTTTAAATAAACAAAAGAAAAACTCTCTCAGTCCACAGTGCTGAGATGAACAAGATACCTGGGAATTAGCTAGCTTAGCTTTGATTTTTTGCTTTTGGGATTTAAAAAACTGCTTTCAAACTTGAAGGCAATTTGACTGTGCTGTATTTTATTTCTAAGCACACTTTCATGACACTAAAATGCAGCGAAGGTCAAGTCTTCTGTGAATAACTTAAATTTTGCTTTTAAAATAATATATATTTTGGAGTTGTGATGCATTTGGGCCATAGGCCTTTACAAGACGATAAAGCTCTCTCCAGAAGTGATCTGAAAACAGATCTAAAAACCGGTGGATGAGATTTCAAGCAACGCTCCCCCCCGCCCCCCCCCATGTTTCATTTCAACCCCAGCTTCATATCGGGTCTCACTAAGTGACCTGGGTGACCAGCAGCAGCATCAGGTTCGGGAGCATCGTGGTGGTGGCGGGTGGCCAAGTGACTGCGGATTCTGGGCAAGTACCATCCTTCTTGGGCTGCTGGAGGTTATTTTACCAACTATGGTGTTTACCTTGTACTTTAGCATCTCGCTTCTTCTGTTGCTGTGTGTGTTTGAGCTGTCTGGATGCTGGTGCAACCCAGGGGTGAGCCTTTACCGGCAGATTTTTGGTGGTGAGGTGGAGGACCTGCTAAACAGGGCTCCCTGCTCTGGTGGGATATTTCATGTGATCCCACTAAATTATTATTGAGGAGTGAGCTGAACCCCCCTGCCTTGAATGAGAGTGGTGCCTCGCTGCTTCTTTATTCTCTGCTTCCCCCACCCAGTTTCCCCATTTCAGGCATGATTAGGCATCATCATTCACTTTACATTATATCTGCTTCAAGTTGATAAAACCTTGTTGCCCCTCCATCCTGACACACCCTGAACCTCCTCTCCCCCCAGAAATCACACTCTAAACATTCATCTTCTGCAGGAGTCCAAATAATCAATTATTCCCAAGGAAAGATAGAGCAGGAGGGAACACAACAAAAAAAACCGAAACCCAAAATATGGCCATTATTCCTTAATCTCACTGGGTAGAGTTACACATCTGGTAGAGGCTTGTTCGTTGTTGCTATTACTTTTATTGCGTCTTTAGCAGTGATGAAGTTCAGATGGCAGAACCAGTGGGCCCCAATTTAATTTCGACTGGCCTCCCGTAATGAGCACGATGTGATCCCCGGGAAATGCCGGCCCCGGTTCCAGCGGGCAAGCGCTGGCGTGCTGTGGTGATGGACGGACAGCTGGACAGGCAGAACCCCACAGCCAGGGTTGGGGCGGGGGGAAGGGGAGATCTGGCAATAGGGATGATAACGGGCGGGTGGAGGTGTCTGTGCTGCGTCGAATACTGCAGTGAGCTGGATGGATGGACAGAGAGCTTTTGATGTCAAAAGCCAGAAGCACGATCACGAGGTGGATTTCCACCTGGTTTTGGTGGCTGGGGTGCGCACGCCGTGATGCTTTTCCGAGGTTGCTCTTCCCCTGATGACTTCCATGACCCTCTGGGTTTCCAGTGGCAATGTATAGAAGCTCCCACCTCTCCCCCAATGTCTGCAAATGCATGTGTCTAAGGGCTATACAGGATTCATTTACGGGCCTCCCGTTGGTGGGATATGTGCATGCAAAATGAAGGTTGTATTTGGCTTCTCATATTCAGATCTATATTCCATATTGTGTTGACCAAGAAAAACAACTCAGCCCCCGTGCTGAAGAATGTGATGGACTGATGACTTTCAGAAACATACTGTAAATCAAGGAGGCTAATAAATACTTGCTATTAATAAAACAGGGCTACTGCCTTTCAAGTTATTTTCACATTTTACAACATTTTAATTTAAATGCCATGAAAAAGGCCATACCTTTGGACCTTCCCTCCTCACCCAGCATGGTTGTTGCTAAGCTTAAACCTCCTCAGATGCCCAGGCAAGATGAGATTTTCCTCAAGGAGGTCTAGATGGAGCAATAAGACCCCTGCCCAGCCCCAGGGAGCTGATGAGGGGCTGGCCCTGGTGACGGGGTCCCCTTGGCAAGAGGTGGCCTCTCGCTGGGTTGTCCCTATGGGCTGGCAGAAGATCCCCAGAGCTTGTCCAGACCAATCCATCAAAGAGCCTGCAGCCAAAAGCTGTACCACCTGCACCAGCTCACGCTAAACCTTTAATGCTTCCCAGTTGTGAGCAAAGCTGCTCCAGGTGGTAAGTGCACAGGCAGAGCATCCACAGGCTGCTTAACCCTTTCAGCCAGGTTTCTCAGGGTCTGCATCCTGTCCAAGCAAGAGGTTGGGTGAAGGTGGTGGTGGCCAAGGGCCTCCTGTGAAGCATGCCTGCAGGCAGCAGAAAATGGGGCTGTCAGATTGCTTCTTGAGCATCTGTAGCAGAGTTCTTAGTGCCTACGGGGGTGCCAGATCACTTTTTAAATAGCTGTAGCTGTGCCCTTGCAAACCTGGGACACTTTGGGCAGGGAGGGAGTAGAGGATGGAGCCCTAAATAAACCTTTTTTTTTTTTTTGTTCCCCGTTATGTGAGTGTCTGTCCTTTCCCTGACCTGCTCTTACAGCACTGCATTGGCGAGCAGAGCCTGGTGGCTGTGACACTTGGGTCCCCTTTCCTCACAAGCCAAGGTTGTCCTCTGGCAGCCCTCATCCTACAGCTCATCTCCAGAAAAGCCCCCGTTGGTGGGCAGTGTGAGCTTTGCCTGCCCCTCTCTCCCCAAACACCCCTGCACCCTTAATTCCAGTATGGATAAAAGTTATTTTCTTTATGTTCTTCTCCCAACAGACCTCTTCCCTGCCACCTCCCTTGCACACTCCCCTGGGGTTCGGCTCTTCCATTTGGAAGGTTCAGGGAGCAACATCTCTTTGGGAGCCGCTTTGTACCTGGCAGCTCCTGTTGGCTTTTTGGTGCCTAAAATCAACCTTTTAACTGTTTTCCTCTTTTTTTTTCTTTTTTTTTTCCCCTTCCCTCCCTCCCCTGGTGAAAAGATAGCACCTTCTGCAGCTGTAGTGATTAAAGGGGAGGGGGGGGAGGAAAAAAGCTTATTTAAAGTAGCACCTAGCAATATAAAATAAGGCGTGGAGGTGATGAATGATCCCGGGGTATATTAAAGCAGGGGCTGGCATTTTTGACATCGCTCCTACCTGCGGCGTGTTTGAGCACCTCGAAGACTGGCTGTTTTGAAATGCCAAGCATCCGCCCCTGGGCCCTAATTCGGGCAAGTTTAAAAACGTCCTCTGGGATTTAGTCAAGTTGTTGCTGTTTTCCTCTCCCGGGGACCCTGGTGCTGCCGTACAGATGCAGAGCTGGAAGGGGACAGGAGGACAAATCCTGCCCCAGCCCCGCTCTGCCTCCCAAGGGTGAGGGGGTCAGGATGGGCATCCCTGGAAAGTGTGGAGATGGGGAAAGCTTGGCTTTTAAATGCTTTTTAAAGGCTTTTGGAAGGGCATTCCCAGCATCGCTGTAAGAGGCAGTCAGGAGAAAGGAGGGGGGAAAGAAAAGAACTCATTGCATGTGACTAGCAGGGCAGGCACGGGGAAATTATGCATTTTTCTGGACTGGCGTATTCCCTTCTGTGTATTAAACATTATTTTAATATTCGAGTGACAATGTTTTATAATTAAGCTAAATGTAAGAGATGGAGCACGCTGGAGAGCTCGGCTTGGTGTGAGGAGGTGAGGAAGGTTTCCGCCTGCTGCCCAGGATTAACCCCAGGTTGCAGTGTCCTCCACAGCCATGCTGGCAAGTGTGGTGCCTGGCTCTCGAATGCCAATATGCCCTGCACTTCGGCAAGTAAAACCTTTAACTCGTAAAGGTTGTAATGTTAATACAGAAGAAAAGCCTTTTAAAAAATTACATTAGTTCACAGACATCTATTGAACTCATGAGGGGAAATCTAGCCCCTGAGAGACGGAAACTAAAGAGCTGAGCCATAAACCAGTACGATAACATCCTTATTATAAGATGCAAATTAAGGGGCCCAATTCACTTTAAAAAAGCATTATGAGTATTTAATTTTTCTAGTGGGAATATCTCTGAAGTTGGCCTGTGTGTGGTTTTTTGTGCTGTGTACTTAAAAAAAAAAAAAAAAAAAGAAAGTCAGGCCACTAAGAAGCTGCTGAAGGCAGAGTTGAGGGTGGTGAGCGGTGGTTTGGGTGTCAGAAGAAGCGGCTGGTGCTTGTCGTGGCCAGGAGACCGTGTGTTCACACTGGATTTATGTGGGGAGACTGTGGCTAAAGCCAGCAGCATCGTGGTGGGTTTCCGAGGGCGTATAACAGGGTCCGAACCTGCCCTGGGGTTTATTTTAAGCGTTTCATCTCTGGAGCAGCTGGCTGGGTCCCCACGTGCATCTGGCTGGCAGCTTGGTACTGACACTGGCGCTCTGCAGGTCAAGAAGTGTTTAGTTGGGATCCCATCTGAGTTTTGAGGATTTCTGTGGGCAACCTGCTCCCCGCCCTTGGTGTTGCATCTCCTTTTGGGGTGCCTGGGCTGCCATGATGCTGCCAAGAGCGTTAGTGGTTACAGGTTGCAGAAAACATAGACTGGCGAAGGGACCATCAGGCTTTCAGGTGCTTTGTTTGAGACACTTACTCACATCAGGAGCGAGCTGAGGCTTCACCGTATCTGCCGAGGTTGGGTTTTTTGGCCATTTCTTGTTTCCTGGAGTCTTTTAAAATTATTTCCCTCGCCCCTGCCCCTCCAAAGTTGGAAGACGGTGTAATCGCCACCTTTGCCTTCACCCTCGCTGTTTGTCAGATGCTGGAAGTTAAAGTCTTGAGCCAGGAGAAGGACTTGGCATGTGAGGTGGGGACAGTGGCGATAAAAGGGAGAGAGTCTCCGAGTGTTTGGTCTGCTCTCCATCCAGCTTTAGAGTTGAAAGGTCAAGACTTGTTCGAGAAAGCCAAGAAAATGCGGTACCACTAATTCGCATCCTTAAAGGCAAAAGGCCTGGTTCAAGCTGTGTACTGGAGCCATTGGGAGGCTGGAACTGTCTTTTCAAACGTAGAAAATAAAACAAAAAGCCTACCCTGGAAGTTTGCTTTTCAGCTGGACATTGTACAGCTCTCCTACATAATGTGCGGAGGTCAAGGGTTGAGTAAAATAGGGAGACCAGGTAAATATGTTCATTTGAAACCCAGGGATTAGACGGTTTTATTTATCTTGCAGAGTTGTAGAGCATCTCTCCAATTACGGAGATGAAAAACAGCACAGGACAGAGGCTGCCTGCTCCAGAGCCAGTCCCATAGCTCAACTTTGGGGTCAGGCTCCGTTCCCACACCACGGCCACTGCGTCAAGTTTGGGGCAGAGAATAACGAGATTTCCCAAGATTGGGTTAATGGGTTGAGGAAAACCCCGGTGTCCAGCTGGACCCCAACGGCTGAGCTTTGACCGGGTCTGAGCCGTTCATTGAAACCTGTTTCTCATCCCAAGGCTGCCTCCTTTTTTATCCCTTTTCTGGCATTCAAATACTTACTTGTTTCCAAACCACTGTTTACAAGGAATATTGCTCCTTTTTAAAGCTGCGTGGATGCACGTAGCCAGCAAAGACCATAAAATAGTGGTAGGTAATGCCTGCTGTCAGGTGCTGGGCTGGCTGAACCCTTAGAAATACAGACTCCTTGCTTTGAGGTTTGTTTTAAAAAAGAAAATAAATCCAGTCTATCCTTCTTTTATCTTGTTTAGGAATCATAAATTTAGCAGGTAACAGGGTTAGTGGACTGCCTAGGCAGCTGTGTGGGCCATAGGTTAGTTAGGCTGGAAGTATTTATGGGGCTGTCGCTCAGCTGATCCCTGGCGGGGGGCTGCGCCGAGGGGGGCTCATCACTTGTTGCACGTAGTATTAAACACCTATTAAACAAAAACCAACCAAACCAACCTTTTCTGATAGAGCAGTCCACGCCACAGTAATCCTCCTGCAAGTATCTATAAAAAGAGGCATTTTATGAGCGTTTTTCCCTTCACCCCATCCTGAATCCACATAGGAGCATCATATGTACACACATGGCCAAAAATCGCCCGGCTGTGGAGACAGATGGGGAATTTTGCTCATCGTTTACAAAATGAACTTTGTGGGAAGGTGGAGGCTAAATATCAGGATGATATAAAGCTCGTGGTCCAACCCCAGTGATAATCTCTTCGCCAGGCACGCTGGCATTTTCCACTCTGTTTCCCAGCTCCACGTGCACCCCCTAAATCTCCCCCCTCCCCTCAATTTAGGAATAGGAGCCTCGTAAATCCTTCTGACCCAGATGCTTTATCGGGTCCCCCAGCTTCTCTCTGCGAAACCACGGCGCGGGTGGTGGGGGTGAACATCTGCACAGGGGATATCCTCCTGCTCCCGCTTCTCCGCGGCCGGCCGCTATCGCCTCCGGGAAGGCAGTTGTGGTTTTGTAGCTTTTTAGCTGCGAAATGAGGAAGGATGTTCTTCCTCGTGGTTTGCAATTTCGGCGTAGAAAGTAACAAATGTATTTCTGCATCCCACCCCAGATTCGCTCTCCTGCAGCTGGGCTGAGATAAGGGGTGATGCGTCGGAAAGCAAAACCCCGACGGTGAGACAGTTATGAAAGTGATTGTAAAAGCTCCCTGGGAGATTAAATGCGGGTCTGTGCCCGTGCGTGGCTCTAGCAGCGTTTGGAAACAGTGTTTAATATCACACAGCACCTTGCTTAAAAAAAATAAATCCCTCCGAAAATCAAAAAACACAGCCTCCCTTTGTGCCTGGGTTGCAACAGTTGGGAATGTGAAGCCCTAAATCCAGCTTCCATCTTTAACCCCAGGAAGTCTTCAGCTTTCGGGAGCAGGTGATGTATCTGTCTCTCACAGACCCTTTGCACACTGATGTTTGCACCACTGAAGCCAAGAAAGGCCCCAGGATTAGCACCAGCAAAGGGCTGCCCTCTCCCGGGAGCTGGGCTGGTCCATCGCGGGGGTTGCTCTGGAAGAGCTGCAGGGAGGGTTTGCTCCAGGACAGAGTGATGTCCAAAATCTGCTTCACCATCACTCCAGAAATGGGTTCTGGTCCGGCTTGACAGCAGTTCCTCGAGAGCTGCCATGGGATTGGATGAAGCTGGAGTGTACTTGCTGTGCGTGCTTGAAGTGGTTGGGGATAATAAGTTGAGAAATAGTAAATTATTGATTTGCAAGCAGCAGAAGCGGCTGGCTCGTACCCGGCTCCGGGTGCTCCCTCCCAGCTGTGTATTGACCGCAGTGGGCTGGGTGGGTGCAGGCTCCCTGGGGCACATCCAGCCTCAGCAAGGATGTTCTGGGCATGTGTGTTTTAGGAAGAGCACAGCGGAGGTCCTGCTTGGGACCCGATGCTGCTTCTTGCACCTCCCTTACATCTTACCACGAGGACGATGCAAGGTCTGAGGTTGTTTTTTGGGTTTTTTTTTTTTTTTTTTGGGTTTTTTTTTTCCTCTGTGCTCTGATAATCGCTGGTGCCAGGGCTGGAGCAGCAGAGCTGTTGGCAGACCAAGGCCATCTCAGTTTTGCTTTCGTGCGTACCTATATTCCTCTTCTTTAAAGGAAGAGACTGAGCCCCTCCCTGAGTTGCACTACGATAGATTTAAGGAGGGAGAAAAAGCAGCAAGCAGCCTCAAAAATCAGTGGGACTCCTGGAAATACTTGATGCTATGGGATTTTTTTTTTTTTAATGTTTCTTGCACTGCAGTGAGAAGGTAGAGGTGAATCCTCCCTGGACAGGGAGGTGCAGCCAGAAAAGGGACGATCTTTGCCGATGTCCCCGTCCCAGAGCTGCTGCTCCCCCCGCCAGGAGCCCCTGCAGCTGGGGCCCTTCTCCCTGCGCTGCTCAGCAGGTTTCGGCGTGACTCACCGGAGCCTGGGACAAGGTGGGGTGTTTTCTTCCAGGTCAGGATTTAGGTGGATTGGCAAAGGGCTGTGGGAATGCTTTTAAGGTGTCTTCTTGAATCTTTGGTTTTTTTTTTTTCTCCTTTTTGTTTCTCTGCAAGCAGTGTCAGGATCTCCCATTCTGCCTTCGCCCAGCAGATGAGCGAGGAAGGGTCCAGGCTGCTGAAGATGCACATTTAGCAACCGCCTGCATCCCACCCTGTACCTCTGCTCAGCATCTTTCCTCCCCTTCTCCCCACCAGCCCCCCTGAGATTGCTCCTCACCTCCAAATAGGTCTTTGCTCCTGACTGGGGGCAGCCAGCACATCCCCATTTCTTCCTTCCTCGTGGGGTGCATTAATGATGGGTATCAACTCATGCTTAGGTGGCTATTGCCATGCTTGGAATAATAAAAATAACAGAATGAGAGCGGTGAAGCTGCCACATAACTTTGTAACACGCATCTAAGTCTTTCAAGGCTTGGACCACCAAGGCTTGTGGAGAGATAAATAATAATCAGTAATTAAAGATGCACACGCTGTACCACTCTGAAATGCGAGAGGTTTGGCAAGGGATGGACATGCCGTTGTGCTGCTCGAGGTCTTCGTAGCGGGATTTTGGGGTGGCCGCGAGGGTCTGCAGCTGAGCAGCCACTCGCATGCGAGAGATGCTTCGTGTCCATGTTACTGTTATTATTTAACTGTGTTAATCACCGCAGCTCCAGCTCTGCCGATGCAGGGTTTACCGTCCAGCAACTGCCCACCCAGAGCCACCCCTGTCTGCGCCTCCTGGTACTCCGTCTGCTGCAGATTAAAGATCTCATATCACTGAGCCAGGCTAAATGCAAGGTTTTGTGCCACCGGTTCCCATCGTAATTATGTATCTGCATGGGATAGACCCGAGGGCAAACCGTCCTGGCACTCCATCAGCACTTTCCTACGTGCGCTTCTGGGAAGCGGAGGGACAGCCACATGCATGACCTGTTCTTCTGGCCTCTCCTCAATCACACTGCAGCCTCAGGTGCATTTTTAGCTCCTCTGAAATATTTTGGGGGTGTTTTTTCACATTAGTGCCTCAATCACTTTTTCTTTTTTCCTTTTTTCCCCCTCCTTTGACACGTCCGAACCGTTTCATCCCATTCTTAGTATTGACATAAAAATGCAGCTGAGAAAACACTGAAGCTGTTTCAACAACTGCCATGCTAAGAAGTAAAGTAAACCAGAAAGTAGTTATTACACCAAGAGCTTCCTCTTTAAATCAGCTGAGGGGGAGAAGTGAGAGTACTTGGTAATTAGATTCTCTCCCTCATCTTAATTGCATTACCAATAAATCAGCTCTGAAGATCTGGGGTTTTTTTTTTTTTTTTCAAGTTTTCTTGAATTTAGCCTTTGTCTTGAGAATCTTGGAACAACAGAGCTGCAGTAAATACGATTAACCTATAGTTAATTACTGGGGTATTTTGGCTCTGCCCTGTGGATACCCAGCCCGCAGTGGTTAACCATCGGCCTCATGGAAACCAGCCCCCTGCCAAACCCGGGGAAGAGGAGCAGTGGAGGGCTGAGCATGGTGAGCTGGTCCCTCACTACAGACATTGTTTAAATAAAAGTGCAGGAGGCTTTACGTTAAGGGATAATTTGGCACACACAAGAGTCTGATGGAAAAAATTAACTTTTCCTCAGCACAGTGTTTTGTTCTGCCCTTTTTTCTTCTGTCTTTTTCCAGGGTTGCTAAAAGGCCAGGGAGTTTTAGTTTAGCAAATGCCTCCTATAAATTCCTTTCTTCAAACGCTGTAGATGAATAATTTCAGCGTCCCAGACCCTAAATCTCTTTAAGCTCTGACTAAACCATATGTACATTGTGTATTTTCTTTTTTCAGAAGAAGAGAGGATATTTAGTTAATACATAATTACGTGCTGGGTCTGTGGACTGGGGATAGGCATGGGGAGAAACCTGTGAGCCAAGAGAGGGAAGGACGAAGAAAAGCCCTCCTAAAACCATGCAGGGTGTCCCCTTTCCTTTAACTGAAGTTAGGACAGATGTCTTTCAATAAGAGGTGAGCGATGAGAGCTTATTGGTGACCTTCCACCGAAATCTTGCGCTGTTGAAACCCAGTGGTTACACAAGAGGCAGGGCGGCGATGCACGGCACGCGGTACCGCGCCACGGGACTCCTGGCAAGTTGGTAACAGATCACAGCTCCCAATTCACCGGCGGTTCACGTACGCCGTTCTCTTTGATGCATTGGTTTACACGCAGTGGGTTACATCCCCACGACACACAGCCAGATGATTTATCAGAAAAATCAAGGTTGATGGTTTAAAAAAATAAATTTTTGGTGAACACAATGTAAATTTTTTATCCAAGGAGTTCATCCTCCCCACCATTCAATGCAAATCCATGCTTTGCAAAACTTTATTGATATCACAGATGGGTTTCTACGGGGTATGAAGACAAAGACCATTGGGTTGAGAATTCAGTCACCTGCAGCAGGAAAAAGAGTTCATCTCCCCAAAACAAAACAACCCTTGGAGGGTTTTAAATAGGAAATTGGGGTTGGAGAGACACTGGAGCATTCTACCTCCATTTGGAGAGCATCAGTGAGAATGGAGCTGCTCCATGATGGGGAAAGAACCAAGTGTGATATCAGCACTTGCTGTGACTTCTCTTACGGAGCACTGTACCACAGGGTCTGACCTAGGCGGGCAGAGCTGGCTGCAGGCCACAGGCTCCACTGACAGCCCCAGGGGATGGACCAGGGCCAGGAGCCATCTAGGGAGCCCAGGCAGGAGCAGCTAAGAGATGAAGACAGAGATGGAGAGGATGGAAGAGACAAGGCTTCACCCTTTAGGACTCAAAAATCTGGCCTGTTAACCCTCTTATGCTGCTCAGAAAGCATTCAAGGCTGCCCTGCTTGGCCAGGGATGGGAATGGGCTTCAGCTGTAGCCGTGCTGCCCCCTCTGCTAATCACCCACAGGTGGGGGCACTGCAGCCCCCTTCTCCTCCAGCTGTTTCTGATTATGGAGGCCTACGAGGTAGCTGATAAAGGCATGGGCTAACAGCAAGCTCAGGTGCAAATTGCTGGAGCTGAGTTTGGAAGAAGAAGCAGGGGATTGTGCTCCTCTGGTGAGAGGTTCGTGTGTTTTTGGGTTTGCCTCAATGCTCTCTGGGTGTCACAGAGGGTCCCCTGCACTGAGTGAGCTGCAAGTACGTCGGGGTCCCAGTGCAGCCGGTAGTGCTGCGCTACCAGCCTTCAGCTGAGCCCTGCTCTGGCCTCCACAGCCTCATGCTCGCACCTGAACTGACTTTGTTGCTTTGGCCGGACCTGGGAGGCAATGCCTGCAGTCTTCATTTCTGTTTGGCTGGCTCAGAAAAACATCTCTCCGGGCTCAAAAAATTGCCAGGACTGTATAAGGTCTGTACTTTGAAGTGCCAGCTTACTGCAGGTACCCTGTGCGCTCTGGATATGGGGAAGCAAAGCTGCATCGCTTTGGGAGGAAAGAGGGGACGTCCTTGCCTAGCTTACAGAGAGGATGGAGGCCTTTGCAAGGTGCTTCCTATTGAACTTTACTTGTGTGCCGTGCTGAGCCTTAGGTGGCACTTCATCTCAACTTGTTCATCTACATGAGTAACTTGGGTTGTTCCCAATGGGGAGGACTGGATGTTCACCAGGGAGCTGCTTTCGGTGGGGCAGGTAAGGAGTACCCGTATGCTGCTCTCTCTGCTGCTGCTCTTTAAAGTAATCCTGCCTTTAAGGTTGTAGCTCTTTGCAAATACGTGTTATCTCTCAAAGATCTCCCCATGCCCATGGTATGGCATCTGCAATATATATCACACTGTCTTTCTCCCACGTTTGCCAGAGGGGAAAGCTTAGCACGGACTATGCATTAGATTTTTGGAAAGCCTCTATACTCCCTGGCACCGTGGGCTCAGCTTAGCTCTTCGTCTGTGCAGGAGAAATATATTGGGTATTACGAGTGTGCAGGATTGTGTAGTGCTTTTTTGAAGACATACCTCTAGAGCTGGAGGTGTGGTCTGTGCTGGTCTATTAATTGTGAGAAGATGCGTCGCTCCATTATCCTGTCAGGAGTATAGTTTTCTTCCCAGTACTTGACAATTCCTGTTTTTGGGAAGGGCTGTATTTTAGTGCTGCAGTGGGCAGAAGACTTTAGGGTTTATCTTGGGGGTTTGAAGTTCATTGGAGGTCCTTAAGCACTGCTAAATTAATAAAAATCACCGAACTCTATTGTTTAGGGACATCAGTGTCTCTTCGTGGTGCTGAAAGGGAGGGAATATTCAAGCTCCCTGATGAGCGGATTTGTACCACGACTAGCGTTTCCCTGGCTGGTGAGTCAGGGATGAAACCACAATGGGCTAATTCCTCTTTACCTTGGGGAAGTAGCAGGGGACCTTGCAGAAACAAATGTGGTGACTGGAGAGCAAATTGTGTTAAAATACTGGATTTTTGCCATTGAAATGGCCTTCCTCCACAGCTCCACAAGTGGTGTGATGGGAATGGGGCTGGTGGGAGGCGGACAGGAGGATTTGGAGCTGGGGGACCCCCACAGCTGGTCCTGCCTGTAACTGGGGTGGATGAAAGGAAGTGCAGTAAATGCTGGCCCTGCACCAAAGCCAGACCAGCTCCTCTGGTCCCAGGTCCTTTTATTCCCTTCATTCCCTCCCTGGACTTGACTCCAGGCAGGAGACTCAGCCCAGGGAACACCTTTTCTTCCTTCTTCCTCTTCACAGAAGCAGTGGGACAGGCTCATCCAGCGTCACCAGGAGTATGTCTGGGGTCTGCATGGTGCTGAGCTCAACCCAGGTCTCTTGGGACACAAGGGTTTGTCTCCAACACCACCAGTCTTCCTGGTCCCTCCTCCTCCCTTGGTGGGATTATATCACCTCATACTTGAAGACACCACAGCCCTGATCTATCCCCCTGACAAACCACCCTCCTCCCCTCTGAAAACCCCAGTAAAGGTCAGCTTTATTCAGTTCTTGGCAAACCCACGCTGCAACTGGCTGGACTGGTTTGACAATGCCTGGTGGCAGCTGTGGCTGTGGCCTCGTACAAGCTTGCTTCAGGATTGCATCTCCCAGGCAATGAGTCACTTACCAGGGCAGGACGGCGTGACTTTGCACTGTTAGGTGTCCGTCCCGCTATACACCCAGCCAGAGCAGCCCAGCTTCATCTGTCATGGTCTTGCTGTTGCCCAGTAGTGGCCCGAGGTGAGGCAGGTGGTGTTAACTTGGAGAAAACATAAATATCTTGAAATTATTTTGGCTACTCCTTTCTCTCCCCTTGCATCCCTCTCTCTCGCATGGGTATCTGGCTTTAGCTTTTGAGTAACTCCAGCAGCTAGGATTGCAAGATAAAGACTTATCCATTAAAACATCTTCCTTGACTCCTGTGGACCCTGAGACGCTCTCATCAGTTCTTGTTTGAGCGATTAAGGATTGTGCCATTAGTCTACTGCTTAATGAATATTGAAATGCTGTCTGGAACTGAAAAGGCATATGTTTTCTGTGACACAAACAAACCAGAAATATTTTCCACTGCGGTACGGTCCTCTTAAGTGTTGGGTGTCACCCCTCTGGAGCTCCAGCAGTGCCCTCATCTTTGAACTAAACTGAGAAGTGGGAATCTTGTGGCTGGTAATAGCAAGGCCATTATTTTAAGGATACAAATGTTTAATGTACAATAACGAGTCACATAATGAATGTCCAAATGAGTGATGTTTTCTTCAGTTTTACATTCCCAGAGGCGCAGAAAGTATTGGTCACTTTGACATGGAAAGCAGCCAGGCAATTACATTGGCGTGCTCCGAAAAGAGGAGATTTTATTTCATAAGGCAAAACTTGAAAAAAGGCCCAGAAACACCCTGTGCTTCCTGGTCGCTGCTTTGAATACAGTTTGCCTCTGTTCCATGTTAAAAAGGGACATGGGCTTTAGGGCTGTATTTAACTCTGAGCACCTTTGAGCTAGCATTGGGTCTTTGGAAGTGAGGATGGGGAAAGGAGAGCAAGAAGGCATCTATAAAGAGTTTCTTCTTTCTGTGGAAAGAAAAATTAAAACGAATGAAACCCAGTTCCCTTTTGCAGTGAGGGGGATGCTGCAAGGGTTGGGTGCCACCAGCCAGGAGCAAAGCCGGCTTGCTTGAGATGGGGTGCTTGCTCTGGCTTGCCACATGCCCACAGATACGAAGTTTGGGTGATGGTCTGCCCTCCTTGATGCTGAGTTACTGAAACTCCCGATGGCTTTGGTGTAACAGGGTTTTTCCCAGAAGCTTTCTGTACCCCCCCTTCCCCCCACCCCTTATTCATAAATGAGTTAATGAGAGAAGCCTTGCAAGATATTTTGAGGGCTTAGGACTTGAGACTTGATTCATCCCTTACTGAAATTTCAGGGAAAGCAGTACCCCTGTCATTTTAGCTGGGCAGGACCAATTAATTATTTGTCATGCTACAGAAGACAATGAAACCTGGGTAATTTCAGCAACAGTAGAAAATAGGTCTCATGTATGTGTGTGGGGGGGGGAGGTCTCAAATGAAGTGTTGCCTTAGAAAGCAAAGTTCTAGCGTTCAAAAAAAAAAAAATAAATCCAGGTTTTATCTATTTTACCAAAGGCTAAAATGAGTTCTTATGTATATTTTATAAGAATATTTGTTTTGTTTATAGCCCAGCATTAAGGATACTTTTTTCTTAATAAGCTCATGTCAGAGCTCTCATAACTGTAGCCCGAAGGATATGTTTTGCAAAAATGAAAAATGAACATATTATTTACCTATCAATACCGCGCAACGTTGATCAATGCAAACCAGTGGTGCTCCCCCCTCCTGCTCCCACCATTATGGGAGGCGGGTTGCCCTGTCTGGGCAGTGCTGGGACTTTATCTGTAATATGGAGCTTTCAACCGCCGGGCCGACAAAATGCCTCTCTGACAGCCAAGCCATTAATTACCATCATCTGAGCCTAATTCATTCATCCCTTTCCCTCTCATGCAGAGGGACAGGGAGGGCTGAGGGCACTTGGGGAAACGTAGGCATGATTCCATATTCGTTATGCGGCGAGCGCTGCCTGCGACTTTGTTGGTTGCAGTGGCTTTAATTGAATTGGCTTGCCAATAAAGCTGTTGTCATTCAGTAAGTGAATTTGTTGTACTACTCGCACCACAGCTGCTGCATACAACCAGGCGTTTCCTGAAGGCAAGCCAACCTTGCGCTATCCTGGCTGGAGATTTTTTTTTTTTTGCCTTTCCCCAAAACTCGTCCGTAACGTGCTGCGTAATACCCTTCTGGTGTTGTTTCCCACCAGGGAGAAATGGGGTGTCACCTGCCTGAGCCCCTCTTGCAGGGGTGCATGGCAACCCCAAAAAGTGGTGGCCGTGGGCTGGGTGCTGGTAATCCATCGGGGTGTGGGACGGGCCGGTCAGCCCATGTGCTTTTTCAATTACTGGGTTCTGACCTCCGTTACCCCGCACTGGTCGTGATAGAGCATCATTGTTCCTCGCAGTAAAAATAAATACAGAATATGACAGACAATATATTTTGTTAGTCAGGAGCTTAGAGTCCCATTAAGAAGTCTAGCAATTGATAAAATAAAGCAACATTAGGAGAGGCATTTATTATAGGATATGTAGACTGTTGGGCCAAAAAATACTCTTTCTGCAGTTTATAAAATGTTAGGGAAGGGGAGGGAGGGCTGCTTGATTTATGGCGGCTGTAAAGTGATACTGAGATGAAGTAAAATATTCAGAGGTCTGAGAAAGCATTGCTTTTTGTGTTTTTAACGTGTGGGATGAGCGTGACACACGGTAGCCCAGAGGGCGGTTCACAGGGCAGCTCGGCAGTGGCCAAGGACCAGCGCTGCCCGTGCAAACACCTTGTCCTTCTCACAGGAGAGCTGAGATGCCAACCTATGTCTGAATGCTACCTCTGCCCCCTCTTCTCTGCCGGGTCAGAGCAAAGCCCCATATGTTATCACCCCCAAAGAAGCGGGGGGAAACAGATCTGAATCCGTTTCAAGACATTGCGGCTGAGTCCCAACTCCAATGGGGATGAATTGCTTTTGGTGCTACGCTGAGCTTCGGGAATTACCCTGAGAAAGAAGTTTTCTTCAGAGATATTTTTTTTTTTTACAACCTCGTAAAACATTGCATTGAAATCTGAGTTAATTCCATCAGATTTCTCCAGGTTTATTCTTATTGTAGCTTATTATTAACACATCCAGAATATGGGTAGGTTAGGGTATTTCAAGCTCTCTGCTCAAACTGGATCATGCTCACCTGGATGCCTAACTGAAACTGCAGGAGCTGAAGTAATATTTTGGATGTTGATCTCACTCGAGGTGAATCATAAATTTGAAGAGATAAGATGGCAATTAGATGGTTAAACTAGTACATGAATGCCTGTTTCTAGACATCCAATAAAAAAAAAAAATTGCCCCATAAAGGCTTATGTTATTTGAGTAGTAATTCATAAAGACAAGTCTAAAATGGATTGATAATGGTAAAACTTTCCTCGACTTCAGTATCAATGGACGTAGCCTGTGATGGGGACCTGTTGCCTTCAGCGCTGGCAGCCTGCTTGTACAAATCCATGGAATTGGTTTTGGCAAAAGCTGCAGTGCCTATTTCCAGCCTGGGAAGAGTCACTTTTCCTGTTAGCTCGGGAATAAAAGTATATCGAGCATAAGGGTTGAGGGCCTTTAAGTAGTTGGCTTGTCTCATCTTTGTGGGGGATCAACTCCAGGAGTAAAATCACGATGGCAAATGTCCCACTGACGTCCATAAGAGCATGATCTTTTTCCTCTTGCTGCTTCTTGGGATGTTTCCTAGAAATGAAGGTGCTGATCTACAGCTCTAGGAAATACTTGTATGGTCAACCTAGATCCATCAGCCAAGATGCTTTGTGTTAGGCAACCCATCTGGAGGCACGGGGCGGTGAGGGTGTATCAGAGGGTGCATTGGTACAGCCTGGGATTTTAGGGAAAGACCATGTGAACCTGCAGTAGCCTCCTCTCCTAATGGTTTTGGGGTGATGCTGGGTCCCAACAGGTCTGTCTGGCAAACGAGGTCTGCACCATTAGCAACCCTGAGCTGATGCAAAGGTGGAAGATGTGCTGGTATCTTTCCCCTGAATTCAGGTGCTGAGTTAGTTATGCCAGAAGTACGTGGATGAAGTTAAATAACCCAGGCAGGATCTGTTGTTTGCTGCTGGGGAGATTTGTGATGCCTGGAGGAAGCAGTGGCAGCACTCGGGTGTGGGGTCTGGGTTTCCTTCTGGCCGGGAGGGTTGGAGGCCCCAGGGCACAGTGAAGCTCCCCAGCTGTTGGTGGGACCTGAGGCTCTCTTCCCGCAGGGATGACTTTGTCCCCTTTCCTGCTGCACAAAACCTCACAAGTTTGGGTGTCCATGGCATGGGACAACCCTTTGGGTTGGAGCTTCACCTCAGCTGGGGGCAAAGAGGGTGGGGAAATCTTAATGGTGAATAACCTGTGGTTTAGGTTACTTTAAGTAACCCAATTTACCTTGAACACTCCTTTTAGAGCAGTAACGCTCAGTAAGTGGCTGTGTCAGTCAATTATAGACTTATGGTAGCTGACAACGTTTTCTCCTATCATCTCTTCCCACCACTCCCCAAGCCTCTGCCAGAGAGGACAAGCCCAACGACAGTGAGCACACATGAACCTCAGTAAGTAGTGGCAAGCAGCCAAGATAAGAGTTCAGGATAACTTCATATTGTCTTTTCCTTTCCTTGGGTATACTATTACGTATGTGGAACGCAACTGCATTACTATTTTTTTTTTTTAAAAGACCAAGCTGACAAGGGCTTCTGTATGCCTGTATCCCCCACGCTATTAGTAATAAATTTTCAGTATTAAGAGCCATGTAGTTATCAATTAGCAGCTAATAAAGTAGGCTCTTCTTTCTTTAGAAGGGTTATACTTTTCTTAATTCTCTGTGTCCTCCATGTTCACGGTTTAAGAAAATTGTGCAGGCATACTGACCTTCCTTTACAATGAGATTTCTGTACAGAAAACACAAATAAAGCATAATTTTCCAGAGATTTAGATGAATGATTGGGAGAGCAACGACTTGGAGAAAGCAGACTTGAGTGGAAGGGAACTGACCACTGAAACCAGACCCTAGAAGTGCCATAAATACAGGTTTGTAGCAAGCCAATGTTTATTTTTCTTTCTCTATGGCAGGCATTGCTTTTGCCTTTAAGCTTAGTAGAGTTGGCAAAAGAAAAAAGTTCATCTGGAAGCACCTTGGGAAGGGAAGAGGAATGTGGTGAATAAATGGTCAGATCACAAAACCTGGTTATAACTATCTGAGTGGTTCTCATTGAAATCTGAAATAATTTTGTGCGCCTTCAGCTCGTTGACAGTACAAGCGTAAAAACTTTATTCCGTGTGCCAAGTTTGTGTCAAAGTAACCTATGCAAAAAAAAAAATACAGTCTGGGTGTGTGGGAGCTTTGGAGTCACGGAGGGGGGGGTCGGGGGGAAGAAATGAAATTCCATTAAGGCTTATGAACACCTGATCTGTAAAAATTAACTCATGTCTCTCCCAGCTTGTGATACAGGGCGCTGGTGGGACGTGCATCCCCGTGCCAACCGGTCTTCGTGTCTCTGCTAGCCACGGGAGGGCTTGGATCCTCTACACCCAACCCTCCGTTGGCTGTAGAAGGTGTAATTAACTGTGTGGGTGGTAAAATGGCCCAGGGCTCCCCGTTTGCATTTTGTGCAACTGGAATGTACCCTCCTCGCTCAGGTAACGTGGCAAATAAAACCCTAGCAGGGCAGCGGCGACTGTTGACGAGGAGTTTTGAAATAGCATGAGAATGGGTTTTATTACAGTATATCGCTTGCTGAAACTGCAGGACTGGTGCAAATCATCTATTAAGAGAAGGCTTTTGTGAAGCTCTATGGCTTTTTAAAGAGGTTTATGGCTTGGCTAGCAATCGTTTGCTGTGTGAAAGTCTGGAGGTACGAGTCTTCACGGGGCCACCTTGGCATAAGTGCTGCCTTGTGTTGCAACGGGTGTGGAGGTACCTGTAAACTGAAGTTATGGGGCAAATTCCAATCCTGCCGGAGCTGAGGGCCTGCACAGGGGACACTGGCACAGCCCAGGCTTCCCCAGGGCTGTTACGTGACCCTGCCTCGGGTTCCCTTTGCATGTGCAATTTCCACCTCGACACCAGGGCTTGAGGTCTTCCACTGCAGAGAACTGGATGCTTGCACCCTGCTGTGTACTAAGTCAAGCAACTTCTTTGTGTCTAGGATGAGTACTTATAGCCTTTTTTTCTTAACTTAAGGCGCTGCTGTAAGCAAGGTTTGGCGCACACACCGTTTCATGGATGAGGCAGGGGTCTTGACTGTTACAACTGCGCTTGTTTCGCAAGGGAGAACTGATGGGTTCCCTGCTGTGCTCCCCAGAGGCCAGGATTAGACCTTCCTTGAGCTCCCCTGCCTGCCTGCGTAACCCGGGATGCAGCCTGAGCTTTAGTGGTCCAAACCTGCTCGCTCTAAAGGGCAAAGCTAAAAGCCAGGTACACGTGGGAGGGGATCAGTGGACTTTAAGGCTCTGCCCTCTGACAAGTTTCTACTCTTTTGCAGCAGCTTCATGGGCTTGGTGATTTCAAGCCTTGCTGCACGTGAAGTTTTATCTGCTTTCCATGAGTTGCCTATGCTCTCACGTCCTTTTTGGAGGAGAGCTCTAGGATAATAGGAAAATTCTTTTTTTTTTTTTTTTTTTTGAGAAACATCTTGCAGAAAGCGACCCCACTGCGCTTTTCCCTGCTGCCCTCCAGGTTTTTTAAGTTTTTGCCAGCGAAGGGAAAAGTACCTCAAGGCTTCCAATGGGTATCCACCCTTCTTCCTGGGCAAGCAAGGGCAGTGCAAGGAGGACAGTCTCCCCAAAGCCCAGCAGGTAGAAACTGCATTTATCTGAGAATACTCTGTGCATGGTAGAAGACCTTGTCTGAGGTCTCCTGTGGCCTTAAAGGCACTGGTTGGAGCTTATACATGGGTCCTGGTACACAAGGATGCTTCTGCCTGTTTAAATGATGGTTCAAGTGGTTGGTCCTGAGCCCAGCTGCAGCTTTCATAGACTGGTGCAGCACAGGGGAGTGTGGTAGTGTCTCTAACGGGGTGATTTGATGTCGGTAGTTAGAGACTTGTGTTTGGTGTGTCTGTAGTGAACTATATGCTACCTTTTACTTTTGCAATGCATATTTAAATTTTGCTCTGTACAAAGCCCTTGTGCGTGAAGCATCTTTCAGACATACAGATCGTCCTGGTTGTTTTTCAGTCCCATGTTCAGTGGACTTGCTGATTAGGAGATAAGGCTATTGCTAACATTTAACCAAGTTACACAGCTGAGACCGGGATTTTGCTGGAGGACATCTTGCATTCACCCCAGTGGTAATCTGAGCTTGATACCCCGCAGCCTAGTTTGGGACAACCTCCTTCAGAGCTGATGTTTGTCCTTCTCCAGGAGCTCTTTCTTGGGTGGACTTGGAGGTTTGATGGGCATAGCGGTGCCCTATGACAGTGGCTCCCTATTTGTGTTTGTATAAAGATTATACATCGAGGTCCTGATCCAGAAGCCCTTGAAGTAGATGGAAATATTTTTGCTGGCTTTAATGGGCTTTGCTCCAGCTCTGCAAGTCAGAGTTTGATGAAATCAGAAGTCAGAACCTGCAAAAATGTTCAGATGAGATGCAGAAAGGCTGAAATCAGCCCCAGGCCAAAAGAGAGGGGAGAAAAAAAACTCCCCAAACCAACAAAATGTGACACAGGTGCTTTTCTGGAACTTTTTCTTCTGTTTATTTCAAAGTACTGTAAAAATGTGGTTTCAGTATTACAGGGCTTTTCATGGAGGCAATGCTTGCTCTGAACAATTAATTTTCAGGTGATCCATTTCAATCTGCTCATGATCACCGAGAAGGGAGGATATTCAGTTTAAAGCATCCGGCCTCTGTGGAATTCACAATGATGAGAAATATTCTGGAGCTGGGAGTAAGACTGAGTACCGTGCTTTACTGGAAACCTTTGCGTGAGCTGGATGTTGCCTTTCCTAGACCAGATCCTCCCTGCAGCTGGAATTACTGATATACAGTTACTTGGATAGGGCTAGATCTGTGTGCAGTGGAAGGATGGGCATCTGTAGCAATTTTATTGAAGTTGAGAGATGCTCTAGATTTACTGTGAAATGACCAAAATCCAGCCTGTAATGACATTCACCCATACACCTGAGAATATCCTGCACAACACATCATTAAGCTTATGTTGCTGTGGAGGATATCACGGCACGAGACGGGAGGGATGCGAATTGCTCCAAGGTCCTTGGTTAGATCTGAACATCCCAAATCTGATTTAGCTCCACGCATGCTCACCCGACTCACTTCCATCGCTACCGGGCTGAACAAGTGCGGACAAACCCTGCCTACAGCTGCTGCCAAAGCTTCTCTGGCTCTTTTCACGGGTTTGCCCAAGTGCTCAGGAGATAAGATTTGTCCTGCCCTGTTTTTGCAAAGGGATTTGGTGATTGCAAAACATGTCACATTATTGACTGGAAGTTGTTACCATCTGGTGGCTGTTTAGATGGTCTGGTACTAATGAGTAGGTAATCTCAATTGAGTTTCTAGAGGACAGCTGTCCTCTCTCACTCTCTTCCTCACGATCATACACATCATCGTTCTACCAGACACTAATTGGCGTTCTTATTTACAAAGATGAGTTACGAACAGTCATGGAAGCACTTTCCACAAGAAATAGGTTGTGGTGTGTGGATGGGGTAATAGGAGGAAAACTGCCTTTCCAGCAGCTGTGTTATGTGTTTTATGTACTGAAAAATGTTTGGGTTTCTAGCAATGTTATACAAGCCTTAAACACTCTCTAAAGAAGGAATCAAAGGATGTGAGCTATTGTAGATGAAGTAAGATGACACTGCTATCCCCTTGGCTTGTTTCCTAACCCTCCCACAAGTCAATAGGTGCCTGCTCCAAAGTGCCTTGTCTTGTAAATGCATGCCCTGAAAATGCAACTTAAAAAAAAAAAAAAATCTAGTACATATTGAGAATTGTGATCAGGTGGAAGCTGTTCAGAGGCAGAAGCATGTGATGGTTGCGGTGTTCATGGTTGTTATAGGTTTGATGGTGTTCAAAATGTTAAGCAGGATCACACAAAGTTGGGTGCTGCGCTTGGAGAAGTGGTGATGGGGAGACTGGTGCTGCAGGGGATGTCTCCATGGAGAGTGGTTCAATGGGAGAGTGTTGGAAATGATGTGGAATAGTAAACCCTGCTGGCAGCTCAAATAGAGCCTGAGAAGTGTCGTGGTCTTCCACTGCACAGAGGAAAGGAGGAACACAGACCAAGTGCTCTTGCTGCTTCTTTGGCTTCACTTGTCCTCTCCCTGTGGTTCCCATCCAACTCCTCACAAGGGTCATCATGACCATGGGTTGGCTGAAGGGTCTTCTACTCATGTGGAGGTCCCCAAGGCACATGTTTGCTGAAAACCATGACACACCTTGAGGACAGAGAAGCTTATTTATAGCAGAGCACGTGCAGCTCCCCTGCAGACCTCAACTTCTAAGGGTGGAGTTTGGGTCCCCTCCTTTTGCCATACCACGTTGCCAAGCACAACTGCTGTCTGAGGCCTTGAGTAGTTTGCATCTGGGTTGGACTTCCTTGCTGGCAAGTCATTCATGATTGCAGGTGGTTATTTACTTGTATGCGGTTCCTCCTATCTCCCTCCTTATCTCATCCTGTCTGTACTGACTTCAGGCTCTTCTTAAATCTGAGAGAGGCAGTGGTGGCTGTGGTGGTGATGTGGTGTTCATTTGTCTGAGAGTGCTTATTTTGAGTTGAAGGCAGCAAGTGTGATATCTCAGCCTGTTGGAAATTACTCGTGATGGCTTCCTGTTGTTGTGTGTCCTGTATTTTGCTTTTAGGTAAAGAAGACAAAACATTAAATACAATAATAATGACTGTCTGGAGGCTTTTTTGGAAAAAAAAAAAATTTAAAAGCATTTTTTTGTCAGTTGTGGAGCAGGTGGGGGGTTGAGGCCAAAGAGGAAGGTAGGCTTCATCTTCATCATCGAGCCATATGTTTTATTAACACAATGGCTTGATCCATTAGGTGCTCTGTGGAGGCATGGTGTAAAGGCGTACACGTTGGCCACAGATGTGCACGTGGAACAGCAGCACTGAATCACCTGTCATCCTGTACGGCTCGGGTGAAAGGGGGAGCTATTTACATAAATTACTGGAGAGCAGTAAATATTATTTCATGATATCACATCAAGATTAACTTAATCAAACTTGATATTAAGAGGCAGAATGATTTGCTTTTACTCAAAGACACAATTAAAGAAGGTGCTTGAGGGTAAAGGAGAGTGCCTACTTAGGAAGATTTTTATCACACAATGGGTAATGGGTTGGGAAGCTTATAACCAAGATCTTAACTCCTTTGTGGATTTTGCAACTACAGCCCTCTTAATTTTAGCAGCTGTTGCAGTTTCAAGAAGGATAGCAGAAATGAAATATAGAGGGTCTTTTTTTTTTTTTTTTTTTTTTTTTTTTTTCCAGGAGCTTTGGCTTGAAGGGAGAGGTCTCTTAATCTTTTAAACACCTAATTCTCATTTCAAGAGTTTCTGGATTTTTTTGCAAAGATTCCCTCAGCAAAATTCATCCAAAGTAAAGGCAAAACTTTAACACTGACACGTCCCTGATGGACTAGAAGTCTGCCTGGCTGTGGGTCTAGGCTGTGCCTTTTGTTGCCTGGAGTCTGTAGAGGGTTGATCTCATTTTAATGTCCTCTTCTCACTGTCACTTTTCTCTTGGCCAGTAGAACCATATCTGTTGAATAAAAGAATGTTACTTATTTGCTAGAAATGGGTTCACTTACTATTTAGGCAACTGGAAGTCAATGTCTTGACTTTCCCAATGTATCCATAGCATACGAGGAATTTGTAAGTCTTCCCAATGCTTTAAGTGAGAGCTCAGTGCGTATTAGTTTGCTGAGAGGACAGATACCTTGTTTGTTTTTTGTCTCTAGAGTTGACTGTAAGATTACTCTTACACAACATCTTAAACAATTTTTTTCATATTTTTCTATAAAAGTAAAAGCTGACCCATTTGGGCAGTCCCCCGAGATAAGTTCCTGCTCCCTTTCCATTCTGAGGAAGGCTCAGCTTTCCCTCACGCTCGTATTTTTAAATCAAAAACCGAATTATCATTTGGGGGGGAGCTTAAATTGAAAAATCTTTAACAAGTCTGAACTGCGTCCTGTCTTTGTGCGAAGCGCGTCTTCCTCGGTTCCCAACGGTGTCAACGCTGTCTGGAGGAGCTGGGAAAGGGTGAAGATGTGCTCAGCGCATTCCAGGATTAGGCCCATTGTTTAAATAATACCACTCAATCTCACCAGCCCATGTTTACCACAAAGTCTTTATTTTTGTTTTCCATCCAGTCTTTCTACATGAAAGATGTAAGAGCTTTCTTTTTCTATAGCTCTTTCCCTGTCCTTGCCTTCCTGGTGTTTCCATAACCCACTGGGTTATGTGGTTCCCGTGCCTGGGGTTTCAGGTGACTGAAAGCAGAATTTGGCCCAGGATATTAGTAAACTACTTAAAAAAAATAATCTGTAGATTAATTACTATCATGTTTGTTTGGTTCAAGGGATGCATAGGGTTGGTTCTTCAGCAACCGCCTGTGGGATGCTCGGGGATTGTCAATATATCTATTCCTTGTTTCAATGCCTGAAAAATACAAACATCTGCTGCCACTCAACAAATGATGCTCTGTTGACCATATTTCTGACAAATGCCATCCATTCCTGTTTGCATAAGGAAGTTTGAAATGCCTGGCCATGGAAAGAACAGCCCTAGCACTGCTTTGTAGCCAGGGCTTTTCTCTCTCTAGATGCTTTGGGTACCTGTTGATCATTGATTTGCAGTGAGGACAACACCTTCTTTTAAGGGCTGGTCACCTTCTAAATATTACACATTTAAGTCCAACTTTGTGAGGCCTACTTACTGTAGGGTTGCCTTCCTTTTTTTTTTTTTTTTAAAGTAACTATAGGTACTCACATCTTTTTCCCCATCTTGAAGATGCTTGTAGGTAGAGAGTTATTAGATCTTCTTGTAATGATATTCAAGGAGCAATACAGCCTCAACAGTAAGGAGATGGTGGTGAAACTGAGACTCCTGATGTTCATCAGGCCCTGGCCAGAGTCCACCAACATCACCGTGGAGGCTGAGAGCACAAGTAAACGCAGAGTGCCCTGTGTGCAGCTATTAAAACACAGTGTATGTCACTGTATCCTGTTTCCCCTGGTCTTCATTATTTAAACTGCTCTACACTGGGGAGGAATAATCTCTTCTTTAGTGAAGATAAGGGAAAATCATTCTTGCATTACTTGTTCCTGAGCCGCCCTCTTTGGCGATGCAATGCCTCCCAGGGTCAGGGAATATGTAAGACTTTCCTCTGAGGACAGGTCTGCAGCTTGCAGAGGGGATAGAGCCTGGGCCTTTGTTTTGGGGAGGTCCTTCTCTGCCAGACCCTGCTCACTTGCCATAGTGGTTGTACCTCCTTCATCTGGAAAGCTATTTAAGCTTGTCCACTGGAGCTTTAATGTTACATTAACACTGTTTTTTTACATTTCTAGAGCATTCTTTCGTTCCATAATTTTCTGATTTGATGCTGTATGGCCCGCATTCCCAGTACTTAGCAAGTAAACTTGTTGCAGAAATGAAATTTTCCATATGTAGCTTCCTCTTTCCTACTGCTATGGGACATCTTTGTTATCTCAGCTACTTGAGCTCTGCCAAAAACTGTGCAGCTTCTGAAAGTGCCCATTCCTGCCAGGTAGTTGGAGGAGGAGAGGAGCGACACCCACATTTTCCTTACCGAGGCTGAAGTTTTTGGGTCCTCTCCAGCATTTGGTTGTACTTGCTCTGCTCAGCCAACTGCTGCCTGTGGCAGGAGAGATGTGATTTGGGCTCAGCCTATGTTGAAGGATAAGTTGGCGAGCGAGTGGCCTGATCGCAGGGTTGGAGGTGGTTTAATTACTACCTGATAAATCTGAAATAGTAATCCTGCTTAGATCATATTCTCTTTTTATCGTGAGTAGCCTTAACAGTAGCTTTAGCTGTGTTGAATACCTGATTTGTCATGGAAATAAAAAAAAAAAAAGCCAGTCAATTGTTTCCTTTGCATCTTAATGCTTTTGGGCTCAGGAATATCTGAGTAACTATTTTAATGAGAAGACTTCTGGTGAAACACAGGTGAGATCTTAAAGACTTTAATTGCTCCCATGAGAAGTCAGCTGAGGTTAAATAATAATGCTCAGCTTGTGCAGTGGGGTGCAGAGCCCTTGGGAGCTGGGGAAGGGAACACCTCCTCCGGGGATGGCTGGGGAAGCAGGTAGAGAAACGAAATGCAATGGGTGTTGCTGGTGCAATACTACTTAATATTTCTGCTTTGAGATCACTGTGATAAGTATTTTGTGGAGACCTCGGTCAACAAGAGAAGTGTGGGCATAGCAAGGTCTCAACCTAGGGAAAAGCCAAGCAGTGCAAATTGAAGCACCTTGCCTCTGGCTTAGCTTGCATGAACAGGGCTTACGTTGGAGATGCGGGCTTAGTTCTTGGTTTTAGTTGAGGTTTTGTGATACCTGGAAATTTTAATTCAAGCCCAAACCCAGGGACACAGTTTATTCCAGGAGAGGATTGTACAGATAAATTCATTAAGGTCTGCAAAATACTTAGGAGCCACTTAAGCATATCAATAAGTTTAGAGTGTTATTACTACATGGACTTTGATTAAATCCCTTCGTGTCAGATCTCCTCTTAAACATTTTCATCAAAAGCTTGTGCTTTTTTAGGAGTGTTTTGTTTGTTTGTTTTGTTTGTTCAATGTTGATTTCCATTCAAAGTTTGAAAAATCTGAGCCAGCTCTGTAGCTGCTTGGAAATGTTCAAAGCTTTTTCCAGGCTTATTTCTTTAGTCAATAATATTGTAATGAATTGCAAACTTGAGCTGTAGAGTTTTGGCAAGTCTTAATTTTGCCTTTGGCAGCGCTGTAGGTCTCTGCACGCGCTGCCCCGGTGAGCTCCGATTGAGCCTCTTCCATGCAGGGATGTGGGAATGACCTGGTGGGGTTTTAAAAGGCAAGAGTAGGGCAAACCCAAATGAAAACGATTCGGTTGCTTTGGCTATGACTAGGCTGAAATTGGGAAGTGCTTGCTCGACGCTAAGGACAGATGAACGTTAAGAATTTGATGTAATCCTAGACCTCAGGCATGAAACTCAGCTTGACCTTTCCTGTTGGGGGCTTTTGTGCAATCCTACTGGACATTTAGCAACGAGAAAGGAAGCAGAGGAAGGATATCAGTTCAACCATATGTCAATGCTGGGACATAAAGTGACAGGGAGAGGAAGGGCTGAGACGTGCGCGGAGTCACTGGTTAAATTAAGAGCCTTTATTGAGGGGAACTGGGGGGCTCGGGGGACCGACGCGCTTGCTGGAGGTCACCAGTTCAAATCCAGTTTATGGAAGTAGTGACCAAAAATTATTGTTGTGTGAGATCTGCTTCCTATGTCCGATGAGCTTTGCTCTTCTGTGGTCCTCCCCAGCCTGATGGCTGGTTGTAAAAGCATTTGCCACAACTGGTCCCTGTTGGCAGATTAATGGAGGGGCTAATGACACTGTCAGGGATGGGTGAGAGGTGTCTTGTCCCTAAAAGCCAACTCCTTAGGGAAGGTCAGGAGCCTGCAGCAGGGCCACGTGGGAAAGCTGCTGTGGTGAGAAAAATAGTGACTTGGGTGTTTTTTAAACAACAAAAAAGTGTCCTTCTTGCCTTCTTCCTAAAATAGAAATAGGGATTTTGAGCTCCAAGACTTTTTTTCCCCTCCCAAGTTTGCCCTGAAAGAACAGCAACCCATCACAAAGTTTGTTAGGCGTTTAAACAAAACACTCCTGGTCTTCCACGATGCCGCCATCACCTTTGGGGACAAGGCTGCATCCCAAAGCCATACGCTCAGGAGATGGGAACCAGGCACCTAAAGCAAGACAGCATGCTTGAAAAGCTCCTGAGCACCCTTGTTTGCTAGTGAAGGTCGGTGTCTAATAGCAGCCTGCTTGGATGATTTGGACGAAAATTCACATTAGGGAGATTCTGGCTTTCTGTGGGTTTGCGTGAGTGTGGGGTGAGAAGCAGAGGTGAACCCAAGGGAAGGCATCTTCTGCGGTGGGCAGTGTGTGCACGCTGCAACGGGTGGCTCTGACCGATTTGGGAGGGACCGATTTGTGTGGACTTGTAATTACACTACGTAGGATAATAAGTGTGCAGGCTGGAATTGGGCTTTGTACAGACCTATCGCAGATAACGGACCAAAACCAGCACTGAGATGAAGATGGGATTGTCCCCGATGGAGTTGGACGGAGTTCTCACCCCCATATCTCAGAGGGCTGCAGTTTGGTTCCTTGTTGGGCTTTCTCAGTGGAAAGCAAGGCACAGAGCTGGTGTTAGTCTGAGCACTTTTAACTAATCAATAGCTGCTGGCTGGCCCCGGCATAGCCCAGTGGGTCTAAAAGCTGCTGCGTGGGGCAGGACAGAGCCAGGGACTGAGCTGTGCCACAGCAGCCTCTCCCCAGCCAGAAGATGCTGGGAGAGGTGGATGTTATGATTTGAACAGATCTGCACTGCAAATTTTTTTTTTTTTTTCTTACCAGAAATCAGAGCCTCTGGCTCTGGGATCATTTACTTCAGACTCGCACTAACTTTAGAGGCTTTTCTTTAGTTTCATGGCTCTGAGCTTGAGCTAGTAAAATGCACCAACAGCGTGACATTAATTCCCTTTCAGCAGTGTAGAAGCATGTCTGAAAATAGATGCCAATTTAAAAATAATATATCAGGGCTTGCTCAGTGCCAAATCAGACCTTTGGCCATTTATAGTATCTGTCTTTCTGGCAGAGTCTGTCTTCTGATGCTTCATATCAAGATCTGGTGTTCAGTCAAGTAGGGCATAAGAACATGTATTGCTTAAATGGAGGCAGAAAGATAAAAAACACCCAAAGCTCCCCCAGATGACACTTCTCCCCCGTCCTACAAGAAAATACAATCTCAGAGATGGTCTTGCAGATCTCTGCCAGTGAATAGTTACTGCCCATTTAAAGGGAACTGCTTTTATTGACTAAAGCTAACACAAACGTGTAAAAAGCTCGTAAGTTCGTATCTGGAAATTTGTAAACCAGAAGCAGCTTGATTTGCAAGGAAAACCTTAAGCTTTCAGTCAGTTGTAACAGAACTTTATTATAACTTTATTTCACTCGGTTTAGTAGCTGCCTGTGTTTTTCTTTGGGAGGCTGGATGCAGTGGGAGACCCTACAGCAGCTTTATTTATTTTATTTTTTACAAGATCCCGAGAGTTGCAGCTCCACCTGGCATTTCTCTTGCCTTCACCTGTAGGGCTGATCCATTGATCTCATCTCCCTTGATTAATTTTTAAGCATGCATACAGATCTGCTCACAAGATGCATCTACTGCCCCGCTGGCCCGGCGGTGCAAGCAGACCCTGGTGTGCTTGATGTCTCTGGGACACTCATTTTTCTCAAGATCACTTGGGAAGATGTTCTTATCTTATTTCAAACAGCGCTGTCCTTTTCAGAATTTAATGCAACATATGATAAATTATGTTGTGCTAGACAATAGCAACACAAAAGTGGAATCTTGGGACAGAAGTGTGTGATATGATAAAAGGTAATTTGCAAGCATTTATTTTTGTTACGTGAGGGTGAGGAGTTGTTACCAGCACCACTTGAGAGAAAGGAAACTGAGGAACGGAGGAGCAAAGTGATGAGTCCAAGATCTTGAGTTGCTGCTAAAAATGAGACCGAGTCTTCTCAGTAACTGGCCAGAGTCTGGGGAACCAACACTTACAGGAACTAGACATCAAGACCAGACTTTCCAGCCTCTGCAAGTGAAAACTGCATTTCTCTGAAATGAAATCAGGGTCCCCGGTGGATGGGGGTGTTCACGTGCATGCACCCCCGAAGCAAAGCATCTCTATTTTGAGGAGAGTCCCCCCAAAGCTGCTGCTGTGTGTGGTGCTGCCTGTGTCATGGGAAGGCTCCCGGTGGCTGTGGTTGGCCTCGACATGGGGATGGGAGCAGAAGAGGGCAGGACCCAGCAGTTCCTTTTTCTGACCGCCACACCGCAACCAAGACAAGGCGGGCACTCTCCCTTCCCATATTTTCTCTTTCTAAATTCAGGTTGAAGTCACGTGGGAATTTTTTTTTTTTTTTTTTTTTGAAACCGCTAGCAGAAGTATGAAGCATAATGCAAATGGTAAAGGGGTTTTATAGATTTGCTCAGACTTGCTTGCTTGACCAAGAAAGGGAAAGATGGATCACGTGGGTTCTGGGTCTGGGTGCAAGGAGCTTGCTCGTTGTGATAAGCAATATTGATCTGTCAAGAGGGGACTTCTGGGAGGTTGTCTGTCAGGACAGTTTCGTTCTGAATCAAATTCTACCGAAACAGAGAAGTTCTGAGCTTACAACAATGGGGGGCTTGTGTGGCTCTCCAGGAGATCCCCACTCGGTTATGCTAACTGTATTTTGGGGATTTTAAGGAAAAAACCTATTCGTCTGATGCTACTGCTGCAGTCCACACAGAGGTGGCCTCATTCAAAAAAGTCAGCTGCTTTGGGTCAAAATAAAGTCAGAATGCTTTGGGTTGCTTGTCTCATCCTCCCTCCGTCCCGTGCTGCCAGTGCCAGTGTGTCTTGGGGGAAAAATGGGGAGCAAACTTGGTGGTGGGGGGGTTTGTTTGTCAGAAGGCAACCTCACTTTTCCAAATACCTTTGCTCTGCTTTTTCTGGGATTTTGGGCCAGCTCTGGCCATTGATTTGTGTCTATAGCTTCACTCCAGGGGGGTGAGCGCTGTTTGTAGAGACCCAGGGGCTGTATCCCCAGCTGGAGTGAGCCAGCATGGCCCTGTAGAGCTGGGCTTATTTATGCCTCTTAAATAACCCTATCCCATGGAGTTTTAGGCCAAGCGGATAAAACTTCACAACCTGTCTTAACCGTTCCAGGGGCTGAGTCACCGAGTTCTCTTGCATGTGTGGTTTGAGTAATGGCATGGATGTGTCCACATGGGACTGGTCCCATGTAGATGGAAGAAAGGGGGAGAGCAATAATTACCAAGCCCCACAGAAGTCAGCTATTTGAATAAGCTATTTAAGCCAAAACCAGTTATTTTTCTCTGCCTGAAATGATCCCTTTAGCCAGTGCATAAATACCAATCACTCCCCAAACCTTGGGGGCTGTCCGGTGCAGCTGGATGATCCCTGGAGTATTATCCACATCATGCAGCACCATCAAGCATTATGCTGTCATGTGGCAGCCCAAGAGCTGCAAGAAAGGAGAGGAGCCTCTGGCTGGCTGGTGCTCCCCATATAATGATATGCTGCCAAACCTGCATTCCTCTGAAAACAAGAAAAATAGCCCCGTTGCTTTTTTCCTTTTTTTTTTTTATTATGCTTTTACACAAATTAATGTAATTTTCTTTTATAACAGTACTTGCTGTTGGGCTCAATTTGGTGCAGCGTGCCCTTCATAACAAACCTGGTGCTGACAGCATTCCTGTGGAAAGGATGCTGGAAGGAGGGTGGGGGACACAACTACGGAGGCGTGGGGACACACGTGCTGCTGGCACCCTCCTGCCCTGCCACACTCCATCTCCTTGGTGTCGCAGTGCCGCTCGCGCTGCTTATCATCACCTGGGTGATGATTATCTGTACTGGGATCTTGAGGATGCTCAAGTTTTGCTGCCTTCAGCCAGAGGATGTTAAAAGCAGCACGGAGACTGAGGGAGCGTTGGCGGTCACCGGCCGTATCCTGCTGGCTGGGGGTGCGTGAGCGATGCTGCTCCTCCCGCAGCCTTTTTAGCTGCTGTACCCTTGTTGAGAGATGACAAGGTTATGTTGGCGTGGTCAGGGGATCTATTGATCACTGCTATGGAAGGTTTGTGAGGGAGGTTGGGGATTTGTCGCTTCTCCCCAGGTTGGTTAACTCATCCTGTCCCGGCGTGGGATGCTTACCCCAAGTGATGTTGTTTGTGAAATTTGGGCATTTCTGAGACAGGTCCTTTCCACACCGCATCCGAAGGCTGTCAGATTGGGTGTAAGTAACTACTATTATACCAAACCTCAGGTGCTGGCACTGGTGACTGCTGTAGGATGGGCAAGGAGATGTGTAAGCTGGGAAGGGGCCAGCACCTCCTCGGTCCTTCCTCTTTCCACATAAACCCGCACCAATTTGAGCCCAGAAAGGGCGCTTGCTGCATGGGGACAGGCATGGCTGTGATGATCCTGACATTCTGTCAGTGGAAATTTCCACTGAGTGCATATTTTAGTGTGTGGTCCTTGTTTGAGGCCACCAGCTTGCCCTCAGTTGGGGAAGCTGTGCACAAAAAGATGGTGGAATGCTTCTTTAGCAGGAGAAGCACACTTTTATTGCCTCTTTCCATGCTTGGGAATGTCCTAGGGATTAGGAACAGATTTTTCAGGTGGTGGAGAAATAATCTAGTTCTCATAGCAAACCAAGTGTGCCTAAATTAAAACAAACAAAAAAACCCCAATCAAAAACCACAACTTTTTTTTTCACGTAAATCCCATGACTCCTGGAGCTGGGGCTTTAGGGAAGTACTTGCTGGCTTGAATTTGCAGGTGCAGGGAAATGCTGTGTGTGGCTCTCCACACCTTGCCCTGCTGCTGCTGGATTTCTGGAATCTTGGAGGTTTTTTTGGTAGCTGCTGGGAACTACAGCATTGCCTGCCAGCGAGCTGGGAAGGGGCATGGATGGTGCCTCTTGAATGATGATGAGCCAGGCAGCGGGTGTCACCGCAGCCAGCACACGTCCCTGTAGGTGATGCTGGAGCCTGGGAATAAATCACAGGATGTGGGGAAGGGGGATAGTGGCACAAAAAAAAAAAAAAAATCATCAAAGTGGGGGACACCATATGGGAAGGAAGAGCAAATCTCCCAGTCATACTATTCCCCAACATCTTCCTGAACCTGGGCTCTTCATCCTTTGCTGTCCTAAAAGCCTCATTTGCAAAGACAGACGGGCTTGCTCTGCTCCACCACGATTGTGGACATGCCTGAGCACGGTGGTCCCCAGCCTGGGTACCACCAAGGTGCTGCCCCTTGCCGTGTGACTCCAGGTGCCCCCTTAATGGCTTTGGGGGGGTGGTTGTGCCTCAGGAGAGAAGACAAACTGTACCTGGGCTGGATATTGCAACGGGCGGCATTTGGCTCTTTTGCTGCCTTAGCCCTGGCCCTCAAATCCCAGAAATCCCCTTCGAGGCTGAACCGGTGATGGGTCAGCGTGAGCCTGACTCCACGTCCTGCTCCTGCCTGCAGCCTCGTTGGAGAGGGGCAGAAAGGCCCTTGTTGCTCTTTCTATTCTCTTTAAGTTTTTTTCAGTCCATTCTGAGGCTAGAAAAGCAATTTTGGGGATGCTGCCAGACAGCTAACGTGCTTTGCCTGCCTGCTTGGACACCCTCTGGCACTTTTTCCTTGATTTCACTGTTGTATTCAAAACAAACTCCTTTCAAAGGTGTATATACATGGTGCCAGAGAATCTGGGTTTAATAGCACCCCGCGCAAAGGCATGTCCCGTGGCGGGGGCTGATCCTGAACCCACCCGCTCCGGTGCCGGGAGGATGATGAAGGGGGAAGCAGGAGCAGATGGGTAGATAATTACATGTATTCCCTATCCCAAGCAGCACCTTGTTGGTGGTGAGACTGTGGGAAATGGGGCAGCTCCAGAGGTGAGGGCTGGGACCTCGGAGTCTGAACCTCTGTCTGGGTATTTTTATATATATATATATTAAAAAAGTAAACGTTATAAAATCTCATCCTCTGCCCAGAGGCTTTGTAAGATGCCCGAACCCAGCGTGCCTAATGACCTTTGAAAATAACTTTTTTTTTTTATTTTTAAAAAAACCCAGCCTCCGGGCTCATCTGTTTCAAGGAGTTTCACTTCTACCTCCCCACTCTCATTTCCCCTTTACCTCCCTGCTCGGTGCTTTTCCTGGCCACCCTCAC
The DNA here is from genome assembly GCF_031877795.1 of Strix aluco. Taxonomy (NCBI): domain Eukaryota; kingdom Metazoa; phylum Chordata; class Aves; order Strigiformes; family Strigidae; genus Strix; species Strix aluco. The sequence continues at coordinate 2,569,627 of NC_133933.1, read as the reverse complement.
CAGTGCCCTGTTTAGGGCCCGGCGGGTTAACGAGGGCCCAATCAATAGCTGGGGATTGGTGCTGAAGGCATTACAAAGGAGCTCACCCTTAACCAACCCGAGCCCGGCGAGGTGCAAACCCAACGGACAAAGGGATTAAAGTACTTAACGGCAAAATATCAGCACTCGCCATGCGAAATATTTTACTTTTTACTAGTCCGTATTTGAAAAAAATCTTTCATTTTTGTTTTGGGGTATTGCAATAAGCCTGGGATGTTTTCACAGTTACATGTGTATATTTTCCCAGCTGTTTTAACCAGAAAAATTAATGTGCTTTTGATAGCTTGGAAATATATTGTTGGCAAAGCTTTGTAAAACTGTGTTATATCAAAATGGAAATCCAAAACATTCTATGCTTTGCTTCGTAGTTGAAATTCACTGGGTGGCTTTTTTTTGAAATTCTTGTAGAAATTAATTTAGAAACTCTTAGTGTGTTCATTAAACTCTCACACCTATTAATTCAATGCAGAGTTTTTTAAAGGGTTTTTTTTGGTGAATGAGGAGTACAATATCTATCACTGGGGTGGGGGGGGGGGAATGGGAATTACTATTTTGCTTTTAATGTATTTCCATAAGGAAATATGAAACATATACGTCTGACAAAAAAAAAAGTTTTCTACTTTCTGGTTTTAATCACTGTATTTCTCGTAACGCACAATTGTAGGACTTGGGAAGAAAAAAATAACCTGTTAATATCTTTCTGTATCTGTACTATAGCATAAATAGTATGTTTGGTATACTGCATAGAGATGAGTTGTCGAGATGCCTGGGTTAAAACAAAAAGCCCACAGCAGCAGACCAAAAACTCCAAGCAACACATAAAACCAAAGCCAGCACCCAAACAAAAATAGGGAAAAAAACATGGGAAGGTAAAACCCTATAGCAGGGAGGAAAAACAAAAGCGATTAGTTAAAGTCCTGCCTTGCCACTGTTTGCCTTGCAAAGAGGGAGGCTGATTTAAAGGAGGAGGGGAAAAAAAAAAAAAAATCGGTGGATTAATGTGAACTTTAATACTGAAGCAGTGTGTGTTTACTGCTGGTGACCACAAGACATAAATCTTGCGAGCACAATGTACAATGCGAGGCAGCCCCCAGGTTTTTTTTTCTTTTTTTTTTTTTTTTTTCCAGCCTCAATTTGTGTGCAAGTGTGTGTTAAGTGCCGTTGAAAAATAGTGACCTTTAATAAAGGATCGTATCCTGAGACTATTTTCCCAGACACACAGTGACCTTTCAAACCAGACTGGGGTGAGGGGGTGTGGGGTTTGGACTTTGAACCGGCCAGTTCCCGCTGCGTGCCTCTGTTTGCCAGGCTACTTTTTATTGTGTGGCCGGGGAGCGCTGGCTATGCAAAGCAGGCTGAGCTGCCAGCCTCAACCTTTGCAAATCAATTTGTCTGCGCCCGAGTGAAAGATGCTGCGGCGGGGACAGACTGCATCGCTTTGTGCCACCGGCGCTTGTGGCACTCCCAGCGAGCCCCACCCCCCAAAACACCATCCACTTCTATTTTGTATTTTTTCATCTTTTTTTTTTTTTTTCTAATTTTCATTTCAAAATTTTTATTTTCTCTTCTGTAATACCAGAGGGATGGCTGTGGGGAAAAAAGGGGGTTCTTCTCCCCAGCAGCTGCAGCTGTGCCCCACAACCACAGGGGCACCCCAGCTAAGGGGGTGGCACTGGGAGACCCCTTCAACTTTCCATCTCACTTGAAGAAACCCAACCCATCGCCCATGCAGCATACTCTACATAAATTCAAACACTTCCTAAGGGTTAAGGTTATTCATTTCTCTGGGCTACCCAGGCTTTATGTTAATCAGTACCTAAAAATGCCAGGAAAAGACAGAGAAACACAATTACTTCAGGTCCTCTAAATTTCAGCTTCTCCAGGTGGCCCCTCCCAAAGAAATGGAAATCCTGTGCTTTTCAGAAAGCCAGATCGATTCCTGCGTAAGCAATTAATCACTCTTATACTCTGCAAAAGCTGGGGACCAAAGGATGGGGGTCCCTCAGCAGGGAGCCTCCAAGACCCCACTGGGATGGCACCAGTACTCTCTTCCCATCATCTCCTGTGTTGTCCTCGAGCCAACCTGTGAAACGGATGGTTGGGCTCCTTTTGCATTCCTCCTGGAGACTCTTGGCCATCAGATTAATTTTGCTTTTGGTTTCTCTGTGTACCTTGCAAGCTTTAATTATTAGAGCAGTAACAAGGTGCGCTCACAAAAGTTTTATCCTCTTGTGCTCCGCATTGTTTTAATCCTCCCTGGATGCTCTTCAGTCATGGTTTGCCTTTTTGCCTTGTACCTTTGGAGTAACTGCTTGCCGCAGAGGACAGGTTGCTGCTGGGCATCCTTGCTCAGTCTGGGCTTTGACACCAAGCTTTGCGTTTTCCCTTTATTTTTAAATTGTTACTCAAAATTTGCTTTCACTCTTCTTTCCCGGAGTGTCAGTTTAACACACTCTCCAGCTGGTGCCGTGGCAAGTGGTCCAGGGACACGAGTGCGTGGAGAAACTACCATGGGGCAGATAAGGGTGAGAGGATGGATGACCTTGTTCCCCCATGGTGCCTGCCCCTGTAGGAGCTCTTACCCTATGGGGAAGAGGGAGCAGCTCAATCCTTACCCCGGGGCTGGTGGGGACAAGAAATCTCACCCTCGTGCAGCTGTGGCAGGGCAGCTGCGGGGCTGCGAGCGTGCATCCTGGGAAGGGAAGAGGAGCAGGGATCTGGATTACTTAAACTTGAAAGAGTTTGTGTTTTAGAAAGACCATAAAAATGAAAGAGGGGGAAAGAATTTACTATAGTCGAGATGGGAAGTAATTATGGTCTGGATAGAGATTTCAGCAGTGGCGGGGTCAAGGTGAGGATGGGCTTTGTCAGTGATCTGGAGGTGGCGACAGGAGGATTTATGGACACAGAAGACAGGAGAGAGAAAGCAAGCTCGAGTGTCAAGGATGGCTTCAAGGTTTCTGGCCTTGGGAGAAGGTCGGAGTAAAGGAGATCACCAACAGAGCCAAAGCACAGGGTATTTTATATTTATTTTCAGTAATTGTAAATAATACATGTGGGGGGAAAGGCTGTTTTGCCATAATACCAAAGTGGAGGGAGTGTAGTGGCTTGTGGAGAACCACAAAGGGCTTTAGGTATGTCACACGAAGAATTATTGAGATGTGCAGAATTTGAATATTTCATTTAGGTCAGGCTTATTGTAAAGGTTTGAGTAGGTGAGCAGGAGACAGGAGGCCAGTTACCCACCGACATGTCTTGTGTGTTTACTGGGCAGGACAATCTCTGCTCGTGGGCTGCCCTTGGCAGGAGGGACCGCAAGCTGTGGCTGATGCACTGCTGGGCCACTCTTGTTCTGCCTTTATTTCTCTCTGTATTGGGAGGCTTCGGGGTGGCACTGGGTTTTTGAACACTTACTCCAAGACCTTATTCATACAGAGAATTCATACTTTATTCATACTGAGTTTATTCATAGCATTCTGTCTTGTTAGCCCTCTGATTCAAGGCATACACAAGGCTATGAAAGGGGGGTTAGCAAGTGGATGTGTGCTCTGAATGCTAATAGCATCTGCTTTATTTTTATGTCCTTTTCGACGAGTATATGGTGGATCAGTGTGCCCAGGTCTCGTGCGGGAGTGGGTCATGGATGAATGGTAGCTTTGATTCAGACCAGCCTAAGGAAGCAACCAGAAATGCAGGCTGTGAGCAGACAGTGCGTTGCTAGAGTTAGGATATTTTTTTTTTCCCCTCCTGTAAGGGAAAATGTTTCCAAAAGTGAGGGAAGAAATGGTTTAATTAAAATTTTACATGAAAATTGTTGACTTTTGGGGTTAAAAGAAAATCTGACAGCAAAGCCTGGAAACTTTTTACTTCCACCTTCCCTTTCTTCTCCTCTGTGAGGGACTTGTCTCTCCTGTGATACACCTTAACTCTCTTTACCTAAGCCTCTGTGTGCATAACAGGAGTCACTCATGGTGGGACATGATGAGATGCAGAGGCAGTCCAGCACTGGTTAGAAAATTCAGTTGTGTAATGGGAAAATGCGGAGGTGGAGGCAAACAAATAACAGATCCCATAAGACCCGGTGGAAGCCTTCTCCAGTTGATATGGCTCAGTTCATGGTGGATAGGTTTTTCTATTTAAGTGCTTGTTTCTCTGTCAGTGAAACCAAGGACTACTGGGAAAACAAAGTCTTAGTGCTTCAAAAAGCAAAAGATACTGCTTCCCTTCAGTGGGGCAGCAGCGAAGACCAACACGTTTCCTGTAGCTGCATGAGGCTGAAAGGTGCTTTGCTGCTTGGTGGTTGTCTGTGGAGTTGGGTCTGTTGGACACACCATCAGTTTGAGTACGTGCAGTTGTATTCAGCCATTTCTGAGTCTTTTTTTACCCTAGAGGTAAGTGATTTGGGTGGGACTGAGCTGTGCCTGGCAGGGTAGGCTATATTAAGAGATGCTGCTTCAGAAATCATTTTACAGGCTTGCTTTAATTCTCTAATCCAGCCTCTTCTATACTTTCTAAAACTGGCATTATTGTTTATGAGCCATACATCCAAGCACATCAGCAAATCTCTCAAGTCTTACCCGTGGAAGCATATGTGCAAACGTTTTAATTCTTGTTTAAAACTAAGCCTTTGTGTCTACCTGAGGCTTTATCTAGCCATTGAAGAACAGCTTCTGTCCCCTCATTGTAAGGCCTGGCAGTATCCTGGATGGAGGGGAAATGGCTGGGTTGGTGCCACGAGATGGCCTCGTTATAGCCACTGTAGCTGGAAAGCTGCTGTTCCCATGTTTTCTGCATCTGTCGCCTTGCATGCTCTTAGCCAGGACGATTTTGGGGTAATCTCAGTTCTTTACAGCTTTAATAAATGAAACAATATTTGGCTAAGTGGAATAAACAGTTCCTTGGCAGTGGGGATATGCAGGAGCTGAAATAGCCTCTAGTGCAAGTATGGGTCTCTGATCTGGCTGCTGAACTGAGGTGGGACAGGTGTCTAAGGACAAGATGATTTTAATGGATACGGGGTCTAATTTCTCTGACTAAACTGAATATATTCGTTAAAGGAGAGCTGGTGGAAAGAGATGGCGAGCACACGTGATGCTGAAAAATAAGCAATTTGTACCCTTTTCACTTGAGATCTTGCTCAAGGGCAGCTCATCCCTGTGAATATTTGGATATATCCTGTGATGTGAACAGTACCACTGAGGTCCCTTGAACTCTTTGTCTCGCTCTTGGGAGGACCACTTCTTTAAAGTTATCAAAATAGTCTTTACGAGTACCATTATTTTCTTTTCATGTGTTCACCTAGACATCTTTCTTCTTCTGCATCCCTTGGCATGTCTTGAACATGCTTCTTGGCTCACTTGTGTATCTGGAAAGCCTCCTCCAGGGGTGTGTGCATATATACACACACACACAAGTTCTTGGATATCAATTTACTTGGTTAAACATGAGCCACACAGTGAGTGTCTTTCCTGAGTCTGCTTTTCTTTCCTTTTTGATCTAGATCAAGTCCTCTGTCGATTGGTAGGGAAGCTACATGGCTACCTAAATAATTACTGATATTTTTTACAAGCTTCAAAATCGTTGGAACGAAACATCTAGCATCATTTTGAGCACTTTTAAAAAGGATTTTTTTTTTTTTTCTTCTGAGAGGATTTGAAGAGCTTGAGTTGGGTGTTGCTCTGGCTCAGAGCTGGGATGAATCAACCCCCATGAAGTGGAGCTTTCTTCATCCTTGTAGCATTAGTCATGGTGGCCGAGGATCGAAACCCTCTGGTTTTCACCCGTTACCACCTAGCTGCAGATCTGATTTCTGCACTGATCAGAGCATCTCACGCTTTCTGCTCAGGCTTCATGGACCTTGGTAGTTGTCTGTCTCACCAGGGCGATGGCTTAAAGTCTGTTGGGTGAGAAACAGCAGCATTTTCACACTCAAACTTCCCCCTGTCCACACTTGACCGCCTCTGCAGGTGTGTTCTCCAGCTGTGAAGTGGACTTGAAAGTTACCCATGCTGTGAAAGATGCTGGTGAAACGAAGGGGGACAGCAGGGTGGAGTGGAGAGTGTGAGCAGACCCTGCTTCTTCCTCCCCATGCCCCCTCATCGGCCTTCCCCCATTCTCCTCTTCCTTGCTGTGGCAGCAGATCTGTGCTCTTTGCAGAGTCAGGTCTCCTGTCTCTCAGCCCGGTGAAATCTGTGTTTCCTAAAGGTATTTAAATGCATTTTCCCCTCCCAGCCCAAAGCCAGGAGGGCGTGCTGGCTGGGCAGAGGTTTGATACCTCCAGCGCCTCACTTAAAACTCTGGGTAAATCAATTAAATGCATGTTACATGAAACTCAGTCTGTTTTTTTTTTTTTTTAAGAAGAAAAAGTTGCATAAATGGCCCTTTTCTTCCCAACTTGGTCCTTGGGGAATACAAGGAGTTAACGCTTGTATTTATAGCAACAAGCCAAGCTAATAACCACTGCGAAGCTGGGAGGGCGGTTGTGAGGTTATCAGCAAACATGGGACTGAAAAAAAAATGGTTTTTGAAGAATTAAAGGGCTCTCGTACCCCTCCCCTCTCACCCTAAAGTGTGGGACCATTGTGGCTGTTGGTACAGAAATGAAAGGTATTACAGGAGAGTCATTGTGTTACTGGGGGGGGGGAAAGTGTGTGTCTGTCTCTTTTTTTTTTTTTTTTTTTTTTTTCTCTCTCTCTCTCTCTCTCTCAAACTTCCTGGTTGGTCAGGCCAGGGCTGACAAAGGGGAACCAGTCGTGTCCAGACACATTGCAGACTTCTGGCAAAATAGCCCAAGCTCACGAAAATTTACACATTTCCTGGCGCCCAGCCAGACGGTACTTGTAGGACTTGGCATGGCTTTTCCTTCAGTTAGAAAAATGGCCTTTTTCCCTTTTTTTTTTTTTTTTCCCCTGCTTCTTTCTTTGGTGGGCCAGGGGATGGAAAGCTCCTGTGTACTGCAGAGAAGAGTCAAAGTTTGGGCGTGAGGAGAGGTTCTTGCAATGGTATTTCTTTGACTTATCAGCATGCGTAGCCTGCCCTCATCCTTGATCCCAGCGGGCACAACCTGGCTGCTGCCCACCTCCACATGAAGGACCATCTGATGGCCACGATGATGCAGACAGCCGCCACTGAGCATCTTTTTTAGGGTGCTGAAAGCGTTCAGATAGACAGGAGGGATGTGCATGGGTGGTACCTCAGCCTGGAAATAAGAGTTTTGGGAAAAAACGGGTCACTTGTTGCAGTTTAAGCTCCCTGTCCGGCTGTGGGTTTCTGGCCGGCTCTGATGCCTTGCCTCCGTTTCTCTGTGGGGGGATTGAAACCAGCCTCCCGCCGGTCAGCAAACCCTGTGTCACTTCCTTCCCTCCACCAGCCTCACTCTTTCCACAGAGCAGACTTTCAAATGAACGTTTTCGGTTCATTAAGGGTAGTTTTGAAAACATTTTTAGTTCTGTAAAAAAAAAAAAAAAAAAAAGGTGGAGCTCATCTGGACCTGGTGGTGCAGGCACAAACTGAGGGATGCAAGCAGCGCTCTCCATTTGGGGTGGCTGGGCTAGTAAGATGGCCATTTAAATAGTCATATACTTTTTTGACAGCTCTCCTCAGTGTGAGGCACCCTCCCACAACTGCACCTCTTCGTCTCAATGTTGCTCATATCCATGGCAAACTCCCCCAGGGTACGTTCTCGTCGCAGTCATCGGGGAGCTGTGGATGTATATCCTCCTGCATCAGGCTGGGAATATCATACCAGCCCCTCCCTTGACACACACACAGGTCGTGGCATGGAGTTTAGAATAATGTGCAAGCACCTCGAGTATCAACCAAAAACAGGGAAGCTGGAAATGCTTGGACAATTGTGGGACTGGGGTGGCTGGAGTCTGGTAATTCAGTATACTCAGAACAGGAAGGGGGAACTTAAGATTTTGGTTAAAAATTTCAAAGCACAGAAGTGATCCTGGCCTTTAGATATAAGTTGTTGGTCATCTTTTTTTTTTTTTTTTTTTTTTTCTCTTCTGACATTTTAAAGCACTAAAGGTTTTGGCCCTGTGGAGGACTTCTCTGCTTTTCCTTACTGCAGACCTCTGAGTTTTTGGTGCAGTGTACGATCAGATTTACATTTTAATCCCCAGCGCTCACATCTAGGGATCCCAAAGCATTTTGCACCACCTAGGTACAGTAACGTCTTTGCCTGTTGCAGAAATGCAGCTGCAAAGCAGTGCCTGCCCGACTGTGTGCAATACTGCTGCCCTGCCAGGTTTGGGGCTCTGGGTCTGATGATAGAGGGTGATTGTAAAGCCCACGTTTGGGTCCAAGCTCCCCTGCAGCGGTAGGGTGAAGGAAACGGGTTTGGGGTTTCAGGTGGAGAGTGCAAGACTTATTCTCTTGGCCAGGAAGCAAGTGGTACATGCAGTCAAAACAGTGGAGTGTGTTATGTGGGTGGCAAATAATTACTTGAGAATCCAGCCAGGATTAAGACCATGTCTCTTATGAAACGCAACATAGGATCTTTCATACGCACACAGTCTCTACCGATCGTGTGGTTGGGGCTCCAGGTTTCCACTTTCTAAGTCCTGTTGTTGGTGCCAAGGGCAGAGTCATGCTTTCTGCCATCACCCATGTCCTCAGAAGTCATTCTTCCAAGGAATGGACCATGGGCTCTGACCATTTCAATCTGACCTAAAGGTCAGAACATGATTTTTACTGAGGCAGGGTTTTTGTGGTGCTAAGGCTTATTGAATGTATATGTTTGACTTATATTCATCTACTCTTCATGGCACAGTAGAGAGATATTGCACTGCCGCTGATTTTCTCCATGTAATCGCCTGAGTGATAAATTCTTTCGCTAAATCCTAATTTCTTCCAGGCAAGAGTCCTGTTGATGTACAAACATACATGCAGCAGAAAGCACAGTGACTCTGCAGCTGTTTCACAGTTCATTTTACTGCTTATTTCTGTTTGTTCAGCAATGGTCTAACTCTGCAGTGCCTCACTCTTGCTTGTTAACAGCATGGAGGTTTATTCATACAGGTGACTGAGTCTCACTCATGTGAGCATTTGGGTGCACCTGAATGAACTACCCGTACACATAAGGATCCAGAAAGTACAGAGGTTTCTTGGATTTTATGCTCAACTGAGGAGCAGGGAAACACGAACTTTTTTGACTTTGGGTGGTGGCGGTGGTGGTGCTCCTCAGCTTCCTCCCTGCCTTGTGAGGGAGCAGTGATGAGTGATCCTTGGCACCAGCCAGGTGCCCCCTCCACTTCCCTAGATACACCCTCAGCCAGCAAACAAACAGCAGGGAAAGAAAACCCACAGAGGGAGCTGCTCTCTTAGATTTAGGTGGACAAAGGAGGGGAAGTTAAAACTTAGACAAGATGAGACTACTTTTTTTTTTTTGAGAGTTCATGTTTTTTCAGCTCACAACCCTCTTTCTTCTGTACATGCATGTACACGCAGACATGTGTGAACATGTGTATGCACACTCCTCCTTCCTTTTGTCCTGAAGAATATTACATGTTCGCACAGTGGTGGCCAGAGCAGTTAGATCATACCAGGAGGTTTTTGGCAAAGTCCATGCTGTAGAGCAGTCGTGCACCCTGGTGAGACTCCCTGGGTGGAGTGTGGGAGCTCCATAGGATGGAGTCCATGATTTGCCATAAAACTCCTCTAGCAGAGAGATAGCTACTTGGGCAAGTACCTCCTACCTGCTGGCTTCAGATCCAAGCGAGGTCTTGGGCAGTTGATCTATCTGCGGTCTGTTTAAATTCTCGTTGACATCAGAGTCACATAGTGCTGTAAGAGGACCTAGGATCAGCCTGCCAAGTCTATAACAACACTAGAGACTTAAGATTGAGAGAGGTAACCACTAGGTTATTCTTGGGCTGCTGGTGTCCACCTCAACTGGAAATGTGAAGGAAAACCTCTATGTTGAGGCAAAAGCATGAGCAGAGAAGAAAGTGGCAGAGGTGCACCCAGTGGTGAGCCCCAAGGTCCCCGTTTGCAGGAGCATCCTCCGTAGAGTGATTGTTAGACAAGGAGCTGGTGGGTTTGTATAGCATGGCAAGATGGGAACAACTCTGTGCTGTGCCCCAAAACTGGGGCCCTCAGGCACGGATGTTAATGGACTAGCTGTGCTCATTGGTTTTTAATTTGGTAACTTGAGCTTCAAGCTGAGGATTTTCTGTATTTCTGGAAATCAATTGGGTAAAGCACAGCAAAGGCAAGGCATCTTTATTTCATGTGTTGGAAGTCTCCTGGGGCAGGAGTGGGGATGGAGGTGTGTGTTGTGGGGACTGAACTAAAATGCTGGAAGAAATTGCATCAGATTTGGATAGCTCTGTGTGCTGTTTAGGATGCCTTCACCTTGCAAGTGTCTCTGAGCATGTGCTAAGTGAGGCTGAGCTTTGAATTTTATGAGGAAGGTGTTTGTCCCACAAGTACAAATGTCTAATTAGACCTGACACAGCAGAGGCATTTCCCTGACATTTACGCCACCGTCTTTCTATCCCCAGGAGCACGTAGTCTGGTGGGAGGCACCACAAACAATGTCAGAAACAACATAAAATTCTCCATTAGCCATGACCCCCAGAAAAGAAAAAACAACAAACCAACACCCAACCCTCACGCTACTTTTATTAGGCACACTAAAAGTGAAAGCAGAAGGGTGGGGCTGGGTTTGTCGATCTTCGCTTGTAGGAAGACATAAAATGGCTCATTTAAATTCTTAAGAACTGCATAGGAGGCAGGAGACACAATGAGGATCTTGGAGAAGAAAGGCCATCAGCTGAACAAACTAATCGCATGGTAATCAAAGGGGAGTTATAGAGAGCCTACTGGGAAGCACTTTAGAGGAGGTTCCAGCTAGGCATAGCAAACGCCCTGTCAACTGACATCTTTAATAAATTATAAATTAAAAAAAGCACAAAGGGACATGTAGCAAAAGGGAAAGACAAGTCTAAGACGTTCCTAAACAGTACGTGCTCCAAATCTGTGCTGTGGTGGCTGCACCTCCTCCACAGAGAAACTCAGCAGTTGTCGCTGTTGAGGACAACTCCCAAATCCCACTTCGCTGCCAAGCTCGGTTACCTCTGGTGTGCATGAGGGATACGGTCCATGCTCGGAATGACCTCTGCAAGATTTGCTCTGGAGGTTCACTTCTCCAAGAAAGTGGATCTGGCAGGAGCGTGTTGGAGGGGATGGGGAACCAGCCTCCAGAAACAGGGACTACGTGCTAATCTACAGCATCTTCTCTGCTAGCCTGGGTTGATAGGTGCTGTGAAGGTGCAAGCCTCCAAGTAGTGTTCTGAGCAATAATGTTACAACAAGATCTAAAAGTTGAAAAATTAAAAAAACCCACTAAGTAATTGTGGGGTGTGTCGTCTTCAAAGAACTGCACAAGCGTTAATTAAGCTTCACAACACTGCTGCATGGTGGGACAGCAACCTTTGTGGTGGTTGTTTCTACAGGTGAATAAATCAAGAGGTTTTTTTCTTTTGTTAGCAAAAGTGAAATTAAGCATAATTTCTCATAAACAGGAAACTAAGTGAAAAAGACAGGGGGAACAAAGTCTGCAAAGTCAAAAACAACTAGTGCTAACCCACAAAATAGGGAAACAGGAGGTAGCAATTAGAAAAAAAAACCTTAGAAGCAGAAATGTCCCAAACTGCAGAAACGTGTTTGATTTTGACAAAAAAGCTAAATTTTGCCGTGGTGCAACTGGCTTTGGTAGAAGTTACACTGTGGAGAAATTTGACCTCAAGGAAAATGACTTCTCAAGAGAAGTGGTGGTGGGGATGGCTCAGGCAGGACAGATAACAGCTCAGAAGTATCTAGCACCTTCCTGGTGGAGACTGCTAATAGAAATTTATGTTTGAAGGGCAGGAGTGATGCTCCTCCAAGGTGCTAAGCTTTGGGTTGGTCACGCATCAAAGGGTCTGGGTGCTGTAACGGTAGTTTTAAATCAACTGTTGCTCTTAGTCTACTCAAGAAAAGCCTTGGCATTAAAATCCTACCGGTTTGGAAAATTTCGCTTTGGAAAAGCTGTTCAGTGTTTGACCTGATGCAAACTTGTCTTGTTTCAACTTCTGGTGTGGCTTTTCAGATATTCTAGAAATAAATTAAGAAAAGGTCAAAATTGGTGTCAATTTTAGAAGTGTGAAAGCAGTCCTACCTGTGGGAAGAGGACAAATGTAGAATGATAGCAATATTTTTGTGGTTTAATTTTAAATCCTTTGGAATCAAAATACTGGGACGATCCTAAGGGAAACCACAACATAGCCTTAAACGTAGGGTAACATTGCAAATTCACTATGGTTATAATTGCCATTTTCCCTTGTTATAGACTTCATGTGTGACCTGTTGCCTTTCCTTTCACTTTCTTCTTCAACTGTCTGAGTTTTGTCACCTTTCTCAGCAAACAGGGATGTTCAGGAGAAACAGAGCCTGTCCTGTACTTAAAGCAAAACTGCTGCCGCCCCCCCAACCCCCCCCCCAAAAAAAAAAAACCCAAACAAACCCAAAAACCCAAACCCCACCTTTTTTTTGTGGGAGACAAAACTTTCTGGCTCTGCTGGCGGTGGAGTACAGCTAGAAATGGGAACTGTAAGAGTTAAAAAAAAAAAAAAACAAAAAACCAAGCTGCAAAACCAAAAACCCTACCCCAGAGGGCTCTGAAGATGAAACTTTTTATTCCCAATGTTTGAATCAATCTATCTGTTCTTATAAGCATAAAAACTGATCTCCCTTTTGTGAAAAGTTCCTGCTCTGGTTGAAGCAGAGCTCCTGAAGAACATCAAACCTTGGCTTTTTCTGGCACTCTTGCCTTTGATCCTCTGGGTGCACTTGTCCTGAAGCACTGAAAAAAATGTTAATTAATAGGGAAAAGCCCCTATCTCTGTTTTTTGGGGTATTGATTTTCCATTTCTACTGGACTGGTTGCTCAGAGGTGGGAATGACCCATGCTCTGGCACTGCTTAGCTGGCTTGCAAATACCAAATGACTCCTCTTAGTTAAACTGAAGCACAAGTTGCACACCTGCACCCCTATTTTGTGTGACATCTTTGCTTCTCAATGCATCTGTAGCCACATCCAGCAATTGGGTGTAAAACCATGGGCCAGCAGAGATCAGGTGCCTGTGATTTTTGCAATGATGTTCTCATTTCGGGATAAAGATATGGTGGATGCTCAAATAGTATAATTCCCTGTTTGGGCTAATATTGTCCCTAATACTGTTATTTGTGAATGACTGGTTAAAGGGATTGCAAATGACAGTGCAGAAGCTGTGTCAGGGACATGATGTATCTGAGATTGAGGATTAATTAAGAAACCATGAGGCTGTGGCGTTGCATCGCAGCTGGCTTTGCACCGTGGGTTTGCCCAGAAAGCTGGGCCATGTGGTCCCTCCAGGGTGGGGAGCACAGGCACACACACTTGGATGATTATTTTTCCTTCGTGTGTGACCGCTCGCCGGTCTTTGAAGACACCCTGCATTGTTGTTGGCTTTACAATGAGCGCCGCTTCTTTTGGGGAGAGCTTTCAGGAGCAGCAGGAGAGTTTGTTCCCTGCCTTAATCGCGTGGATTAGAGTCAATCCTGGGGTCAGAGTTGCTCCCCGGCAGCTGGACAATGGGGTTTTTGGCTTAATTTTTGAATGAGGGGATTGCCCGTGTGTTGTGTTGGTGAAGGGGCAGCGTGTACATGGTGCACTGTGTGCGTGAAGCAAACCAACCGCGCTGCAGATGCGCCTCTGCTTCACGTTACCTTCTGCGGGGAACTGCTGTGAGACCCCGGTGCCTGCAAATTACAGAGTCAAATGCTTCCTTTGCTTGAGTACGCAGCAGGATTTGCCTAAATTGAGACAATAATTTGTTGTTTAAAAAAATAAATTGCTAGAAGCTAAGTGCAAGCGCATCATCAACAATATCAAAGTGTGCAAATCCTCAAACTGAATATTCGAAAACTTGCTTTGACTCAAAAATACAAACTTTTGCAATGCCAGCAATTTAACATAGATTTTTTTTTTTTTTCTCTGTTTCTCAGAAGCTTTTGGAAAATGTCCTTCCCTTTTCACATGAATTTTTTTTTAATGTTTTCCTGGAAGTTTTCAGATGACACAAAGTCTAATAATTATGAGCAAGGCTCTCCTCACACTCTTCCCTCCCTCTTCCCCCACTCCCTTGTGTTTATTTTGTAAATAAGTGTCACAAAGGTTCCTGAGAAGCAAATACACAAATATTGCTTCCACCAATAACACTGAAACCGCTTTAAATTACACTTGTTCCTACCAGCCTTGGTTATTTTTAATCATAGCGAGAGAAGCTCTTTGTCCTGCTAATGCAAGTAATGGTCCACCTAGGAGAGCACCCTACCATTTCCAGGGTGTTTGGTGTGGGGAAGTTGTAGGGTTGAAACCTTTATATAAGGCTGAAAGCTTGTCTCAAAAACTAAATACAGAAAGAGGATGGGGCTGAAGACTTGAATTTTTATTTTAAAATATCTCTTCTACATGAGTATTTCTGATCTACTGAAGGAAAAAATTCCAGTCTCTCAAATACATCAAGTTACATTGTGAAGACTGGCAGGAGTGGTACCATGCCCTCACCCCCAGTGAGCTGTGACTGCTCTGGGTTGCAACGTCTCACATTTGGGTGCATGAACCCAACTTGGTGCATGCACAATGAGGATGTAAAAAGTCAGAGATCAGGATAAAAATGCTTTGAAAAAATAGCCCTGGAAATCTAGGAGTTGTATTCTTGGGTTATTCTGGGGTTGCACGCTGACCCAGGTAATTAATCCTATTGCTGCTGGTAGACCTCATTGGGTGAGTGTTTATCCATGTCAGGGAGTCAGTAAGTTCTGATGACTTTTTTTTTTTAATTAATTCCCAGCAATTTCACACTGGTGCAATAGTGTCGCTGAGTTCAGAGGAGTGACTCCTGATTTCAGTGGGTGTAACTGGGAGAGCAGCATCACTGGTTCTGACTAGGCATGTCTGCTCAAATTTTCTGAGCAAGCAACTTGTTGGGATTCCTGTGAACTCATTTGAAATCAGCTCGTTACCCAGCCCCAATGGTGCTGGCTATCTCCTACAGGTCCTGTGTACTGACACTGCTGTGGCCCACAGCCCTGAGAAGGGGATGGCAGGATCAGACCCTTCACGGAAAGGCAGATCCAGGGACAGTCCTTTGGGCATTCACGCTATTAATACCCTAGAAAGCACTACTAGTACTACTACCTCACTAAAATACCCAGATACCTGCTGACTTACAGGCAGGTGCAGTTATGGGTAGATGCTCCACAAAGCACACAATACTCTGCTTAAAAGTAATTTTGGGTACGTTTGGTAGAAAGTCATACGGCTCCATTAAAAAACATGGGCTTTTCCACTGTTTTAAGTCCTCATTCCTTACCCTTTATTGTCTCATTTCTAGTTTATCTCCCTGGCCTAATTTGTTCTCATTCCGAATGTCTCCATTTGCTTTAATTAAGCTGTTTCTTGGCAGTGTCTTTAAGGCTTTGCAGAAGAAGAACATCTCTGTGCAGTGATAGAGTGGAGCCAGGGAGATGGGGTTAAGAATGGTTTTGTCAAGAGCTGCCATTAAAAAAAAAGGGACAAACAATGGGCTTTTCCTATGGTGGCAGTGCAGATTTTGTTTCAGTGTTTGCAGAAAAGTACACTTTCCTTCTGGATGCATGTCCTTCTGGACCAGGTGCTCACACATGGTTGTGTGTGGGAAGGTCCTTTGCCTACATGAACCTCACGGCTCATGCAGGTTTCTCCTTTCATTGCTGCAAAACCGCTCACTGTGTCAGTGAAGCAAAACCCACGTAGCAGTGGGGTTTTTGTTGATGTCTGAAGATCTTGAGTGTTGGAGGCAACCTGGTGGCATCATTTGTCCTTGGCTGCTGCAGGTGTTGAGTGGTCCTGGGTGATGCTGTGGGACACCAAGCTGGGAAACCAGTGCCCAGGGTCAGGTTCCACCTGTGATTGAGAGCATTTGTTGGAGAGTTCATATTTGAGAGTTTAGGGACAGGTATCTCTGAGTAGTGAAAATTACCTGCCGAAACCCACTCTCAAGTTAATTATTAGAAATCATTTATCTTCTGTGGTGCTATTAAGTTGCAGCTTGAGCAGCAAGTGTGATAAAACTGAAAAGAGACAGGAAAAGGTCTGCATGGGAAGGAGACAAAAGGAAACCTGTGGATGGAGGTGCGGTTTTGTCTAAACATTGAACTCATTTACTGCCTCTGCAGGTACCGAAGGGCATGAGCTTGGAGGTGGTGGAGTCAGTTACGTTGCCAGTCGTAAAGATGCAATTATCACCCCTTGTTTGACCGAAGACTGTAAAAGGAGACTTGATGCTCATATTTACTGTATTTTTCTCCCCCTCTATTAAAAGGACGGCCAATTTTGAATTATGATAATAGCGGCACTCTGGGTTTAGGACTCACCTCCCTGAAATTTTCAGGACCACTAATTTGTGGTTACTCCAGTGCTAGAATGGACTCGGTGGTGGTGGCCTTTAGACTGACAATGCAGTAAAAGTTTAAAGCTGCAACTGCTTCAGAGCCAAAGAAAGAGAGAAGATTGAAACCTAAAGGTTAGCGTGAAATGCACTTTACTGTTATCTATGAGAACAAATGAGTTAAAAAAATTTCAAATACCAGAATACCCTACAGGGAGGAGATATAACTATTAAAGGGCTGTTATAGCTGCAATAAATGTAGGAACAATAAAAATAAATTGATGAAGTAAATGTCAGCGCTGTTCCCCTGAGCTGCCCCCACACCTTTGTCCAAAAGTAGAACATCTCCAATTACAGAGGGTGGAATCAGCCTTCAATGACAATATGACAAGGACAGAACATAGAGCAGTGGCACAGGGAACACAATTATGCACAGCCTTGAAAAATTGTATCATAGTACAATGTATGGAAGAAATCAATTAATGATGCAGGGCCTCCACTTCTGTCTAATAATCCTGTAAGAGAAGGATGACACCCCCCGCCCCCCCCCCCCCCCCTTGCCTTGGAAAAGGAGAAGGAAACAACAACGGTGAAGAACGATGACCCATGAGTGAAGTCTGAATAATACCATGGGTCAACATTTGCACACTTTACAGTATGCGGATATTACTCTTTACCCGATATTATTTTTTAAAATTGTAGCTTTTAAGAAAGTATTTAACTGAAACTTACTTCATTGGTTAAATAGCCCACTGAAAAAAAAAAAAATTTGGTGAAAAGGCCAAAGACAAGAAAAGCCGACGGCTCAAATCTAAAACCGGGAGCTGAAAGGGAAATGCAAAATTTTAGGAGTAAACAGAGGAGATGGTAGAAGACGATTTATCTTGTGCAATTTACAACAGGTGCTAAACATTACGAAAACCAGAGCTATTAAGCAATCAAATTAAGCTATAATTAACAGAAGAAAACTGTGCAGGAATTCTAATTAATACATATCTAAGTACATCCATGATCCCCTCCGACAGCTCGGCTTTCTAAACCCCTGCCACTAAGTGAGAGTAACTGAAGGGATAATGCTTTGGGAGTGTGCAGGACATTACGGGTATCACCAGAGATTCTCCCCAACAGCCACAGTCCTGTATGCTGGCTTGGAGGGGGATGCTTTAATTTTGGAGACGTTATTCTGAGACAGTAGGAAGAAAGACTCCTCTTCTGTCGGAAGATCTGGTTGAGGGAAGCCCATAACAAGCTGGGGTTCATCCTTCTGTCCTTGTCCTCTGTGGTTATCCTCCCTTCCCCATGAGGTGTCGTTTCTTCCTGAGCCTGAATTTCTGAGTAAGACTGGTTTCTCCAAGTCACTGTCAGAGATGGACAGCTGACAGCAGTTGTGCCTGGATGGAGATGCTATGATAGATGATGCACCTGAGGACAAGAGAGGACTGATGGCTGTGACTCTTACATGAACTTTAATTCCTGCTTTGCCAAGGAGCTGATACGGTTGTGAACAAGGCACTGGATAAAATGTGTGTGTCCTGGGTAGTCCAGGTGATTAATAAGTGTGAGATGACTAGGACAAGTTTGCTCAGCTTTGGTTGAAAGCAGAGCTTGACTTCCTAGTCTATATGCTTCCCATATGGAGATAACGATGTTTCCCTACCTTACAGTAGTGTTGTGAAGATCAATTGGTTAATGACTGTATGGCACTTTCAAGTGCTATCATTATAGCACTATAGTCTCTCTTAGGGAGGATTTGTTATTTTTGCAAAATTAATTGTAAATCCAATAGAAAATAATTCAGCCTCTGAAATTCTGGTGAGATAATTATCGTGAAGACAGTATTAGTATAGTGCCTTTCAGATGATTCACTACTTTAATTATTACTTTCTAATTCTATGCAAATATCATTAAAAAACCCTGTAACCTTCTCACGGGTTGGTTGCATTTACCCCCTCAAATACAGAGCTGACTCCTTCAACCCTCATATTACGCTTCTCAGGTGGATCACTCCAGCAGTGGAGCTCCCTAAGAAACAACATCTTCCACTGGGGGTTCAGAGATGCTCTATTTCTGCAGATTTTTTTTGCTTGGGGTTGCGGGTCCTGCTGTTGCTTGACCACACCTTGCAGGACTCGATCATCTTTTGCTGTGCACATCGGTGTGGGCATCACCAGATCCCAACTACCTGCTCCAAGATTGGGTCACCTTCTCCATGCCTGCCTGGTCTGCAGGTACCTACCCTGTCAGAGCAGGGACCAGGACCCTGTGAAGAGGAGGAGGAGAGTGTGGTCTTTATTTTTCATTTTCTAAGGGGATGAAGTGATTAAAGAGCTGCTTGTGCTTTTAATTATCTGCCAATTAACTGCCACCCTTGCTTGTCCCAAGTGCACTCCATCGTGGTATGCCGTCCCTCTTGGTGGCTTTGGTAGCACACCCTGGGGTGAAACATGGTGCTAAGTGTTTTCTTCTCTCTTTGATCTGGCAGCTGGTTTAGCTCTAGGTTGGTGTTTGCCATACCTTCTCCGTGCTCGTACTCATGGAATATCTTCAGCCTCAGCTTCTCCTGGGTTATCCTGGTAGGACAAAAGCCTATGGTGGTTTTCTCAGGACAATAAGCATGCCTTCCTTTGTGAAGACAAGCCACATTCCCCACTGAGGGCAGGGTGGGCTGGAAATCACCCACAAAAAGATGTGAAGCCTAAGACTGCTCCTTCTGCCCCAGCTTTGGACATACCAGGTGGATTTTGAGACAGTCGAGCTCATTTAACCTGGTCATCCCACACCTGCTCTTGCACGGCTCTCCCCTCCAAACTGGGGACCAATGGAGGAGTTTTCCTCTGCAGTTTTCCATACAAATGTCCCTGCTTGGAAAGATGTGTTTTAGTTGTGCTCTGAATAATTTCTAGACCTGCTCGGTCTGCCTGGCTCCCTGCCAAGCTTGTGCATAAACAGCCTCCCAGGCACTGGGGAGCATCCCTCCCCAGGCATCGCTGGTGGCTCTCCCCAAAGCCAGACCTGAGGAGGTGGTTAGGGGGGACCAGCCTGGGGCAGTGGGTTTCAGCTGGCTGAATACCCAAAATTGTACATGGACGGTCCAGACAAGGCGCTGAAACATAACTTTTGTGCTCAGCACTGGCTCGTGCCCTCACAAATCGTGCTCTCCTCTGGGATGCCCCTCTGCCGGGATGCTCTGCAAGGGCTGGGAAAATGTGTTCATTTAAAATGCTCTTAGGCTCTGGAAGCATCGCTCTTGGAAGCAATTGCAAGTGCCTTAACCTCGTGTGCACGGATGTCCTAAAGCTAAGTGTATGCGTGTCTGCCTGCAGGATCAGGACCTCGGTTATTAATAGCAATTAACAATTAATTAATTATTCCCACCAGGCAGAGATGCAAACCTCTGGTTTATCGCTGGACATACAGTACGGCAAATTAAAGAGCACACTATGAGCTTTTCAAGTGAATATCCTTCACTTACACTATCTAATGTTTTATACGTCAAAGTTTTTTTAATTTTGTGGCAAAATTCCTCTTTTTTGCTCATCTTTATTCAAATTTCTGTTTGTAAGGAATTTCAGTGACTGCTGGAGTGAACGATTAATGACATGGGTGAGAGAAGGAAAAGGCATGTAAGCAGTGGGAGGAAAAGCTGGTTCTGGAGCAGGAAGGCTGGTGCAGGTGGTGGGGGGCGGGGAGAGACCCCAGCCTGGCCCCGGGCAGGGTGATGCTGGGTCGGGGGGGATAACTCCAGCACAGTCTCCGAAACCAGTGCCCGGAGGACACGCACAAATCCCACTATTTGAGGGGAAAAAGGACACCCAGCACAGGCAGGAATTCAAGCAATTAATCCTTTACTTAAAGAATAATAAGCAGCGAGATTTTTTACATACCGAAAGTGGGAACAAGGTAAAAGGGGTTAAAAACTAAAAAGCAAGGACAGCAGACACCAATTAACACAATGCTAATTGACAATTTCCCCAAGCCTCCATGAAACATGCCAGACCTATTTCCCCAATTACTAATTAAATCAAACCGCATGCACAATACTAATTTCCCTAACTTAGGGAGCTCAGTAGACAAATAAAATGTGAAACTAACTTAAACATGTTGTCAAAGTGCAGGGAGAATACAGAACTTAAAAGAAAAGTGGATAAACTTTTGCTCTGGATATATCCTTTAAACTTCTGGCCTGTTTGGGGAGTTAGATGGGGGATCCTAATCAAGGCAGGTATGTGGTGGGGTCCTGCTTGCTGGATGTGATTAACACCCTGAGAGAAGGTGATTAGGCAAGGCTGGTCTGGCTTGCTGCTTAATGAGAAAGCTTTCCTGAAAAACAGCCTAGAAAGGGCTGCTTGTGTACCCCGGGATGACGTGCAGGTATGGAGCAGAGCATGTGTTATTTGGAGAAACCCTTTCTCTAGGGCTGGGGGAGATCTGGAGGCACCAGCTCCTGCCTAGTTGCACCATGCTGGGGCATGGTGATAGGGTTGGGGACAGGTTTGTAGCTCCATATTAAAAGGTTTTGAGCGATGCTGGAGATGCACTTGTGGCTGGGGTGTCCTTGGTCTCGCCTGGGGCCGAAGCAGCCCCGAGAAATTGGGTGGAGGGAGCAGAAGGACAGCTCAAAGTCTTCCAGTTCGTTGTGCTTTATCAAACTGCTGACCCCTCCCCCGGCATGAAATAAGGATGAAATAGTAATGCGATAGGTTAATGCCGATAATTAAAGAGAGTTTAAAACTAAGCAGGAGACTGAACTGCGTGTGTGGGTGGCTGGAATGGTTGTTTGATGTGAAAGTCAATGACTGAATTATTCAGAGAGAGTGATTTCCAAATGATAATTTTACATTTCCCATAACTGATTTTGATTTATAACAGCAGCACCCGATAGCCTGGCAGGAGCCAGGAGAAGTGCTCAGCTCTGACGCTGCTTCCCCCTCTCCTTTGGGCACTTGGAGCTGAAACCCAGCCCTGTCTGGGGACCAACCTTTGCACAACCGTTGCTGGTGGGGCTTGGAGTTTTTTGAAGGAAAAAGGCAGGGAAAGCATTTGTTTTAAACAAAATGAGTTATTTCTGTATCGGTACAATGGCTTTCTGCTTGGTTTTGTTTCTGGATGCAGGCAAGCACTCGAAAACTTCCCAGATGCTGACTTGGGTATTATGGTGTTGGCTTTGTGTCACACCTGGAAACGCACTTGGCTTCATATGAAAGCATCTGGTGGAACTTGTTGCTTGCTCTCCCCATCCGTGTTTTGTCCCAATCCCTCAAGCAGATTTGCAGAATTCATCTGATTGCTTTTACCACCACCAAGGCTAGTTTTTTTTCAGCACCCGCTCAAGATTCTGGGGTGCCCATCGAGCTGTGAGGAAGCAGCTTCCCAAGATGTGAGGTGCTTTCTGTACCTGAGTGCACCAGAAGTGCTGCAGGGGACATCCTGGGGCATTTGGTGAGGGTTCTGCTTTTTAACCACAAACAAATAGGACAGCCCATGAGGGGAAACTGTGACACACAGCCCCAGTCTGGGCAGTATGTAGAGGGGACGTGTCCATTGGGACACATTCAAGCAGGTATTTGAGAGCAGGTGGTTTGCTTTTGGGAACAGCTCTAATGAGAATTAAAGAGGGAATCTACCAAAAATAGCAAAGGTCTGGATTTCTTCCTCTGATACGTTAAAAATAACCTTTAGTCTTTCTGGAGGCCAGGCTGTTAACCTCTTCCATGCCTGCTGGGGCAGGCATGGTGGCACCGCAGCATGGTTGAGCCCAGCAGGGATGATGCAGAGAATGGGTGCTTGTCTGTGCTGCTGCCTCGTGGGGCCGCTTCGAGGCTCAAATGTTACTCATCCCACATTAGAGAGGCTCAAAGTGAACTTTTCTGAACCCAGAGGGAGTACTGGTTTGGGTTAAGTTTGAAAGATGAAGGAGGGAGATAAATATGTTGGTTCCCCCTCTGTCCCCCCAGCTCGTATATCTGGCCTGCCAGAGCCCCGCATCCCCTCCTGCGGCAAGTTGTATCCCTGGGGACCCGGAGCTGAGCAGGATTTACAGCCATGCCTCCAGCTTGTGTCTCTGGGGTCTTTGCTGTCATTATTCTTTGTGCCTGGGAGGCAGCGGATGGTGGCGAAAGGGTGGAGAGGGACAGAGAGATGGGGGTGGCAAAATGAGAGGTGGAGGTGGCAAGTTTTCGGGTTAGGAGTGGACTTTATACACACACACACACACACGCACCCCCCATTGAGGTTGTTCCCCCTGGTATCAGCAATGAACTACCTTGTGGGGACAAGCATTGTCGCCAGAGAGAAGATGCTGTGCTCCCAGCCTCCTGCATCCTCATGGAGACCTCTGGTACGGAGCATTGCTCCCCCAGAATAAATGGGTATTTCATTTGTTTTGGGAGGCACAGCGGCTCAGGCCAGGGAAGCGGTGGGACAGCCTTATCATGGTGTGTGTGGGCCGATGGGATGTGTAGGACAGTGCTGACACTGGTCCCTCGTGGTCCAGGTGAAAGCTGCAGGTCATTTCAGAGGAGGCTTCTGCCTCTCATCTTGTGGTCATTAATTCTGTCCAGGGCCAGGGAGATATTCCCTAATGAAAGTTTCAGCGAGATTGGTTTGTTGTATGGAAAAGCTTCCGTTTCGGTGAATCAGCAATTTCTGATGAAAAATCTTTTGTCTGAAAATTCCCAAGAAGCTCCGACGCTGACCTCGGAGCGGCTGCCTTCCTCCGAGCACATTACCGGGATTTATGGTGCACTCCCATGGTTTATTGTTCTACAGTAAACGGAGCTGCTGGATGAGTTTTGACTATCCTTCTGGGCAGGGAAGCAAATCAGCATCGTGGGACTATCCAAACTTGCATGATTTAACAGAAAACCTTGCTGTGGAGTGGGTGGGTTGCCAGATCAACTAGCTCATTGCCTGTTTGAGGCTGCTCGGGATGGGTGTGCATCTTACCTTATCTGGGGCCATCTCCTTTACATGTTCGGGTGAGTGGTCCTGCAGAAATATTTCCAGTGACATCAGCTCTTTAATTAAGAGAAGAAGTGGTGGCTGCATTATGAGTTTGTAGTGTATTTTCTGAAGGCTGCTGTTACAGAGAGGATGCTGGCTTGCTCGTTTATGCTGTGGACCTGTCAAGATTGCCTTAGTGGCAGTAAATAGCCACAATAAGGCACAGTCTTGGCTACAAAAACTTGCAAAGCATGAGAAGGAAGAAAAAAATTATTCCCATTTTACAGCTGTAGCCCTGGTACATCAGTGCTATAGTACTCAAGGCCACGAGAAAAGAAACTCTGAGCTTGGGATTGAAGTGAAATCAGCAGAATAACATCACTATCCTCAAAGCGTGCAATTACACGAGCCTCTTCTGAGTTATAAGCATCTGTATTTGTCTCTTTAAAGACCACAGCAGAAGGAATGCGGTAGCAGAAGGGCTCTAAAAGGCTTGCCCACAAAAGAGGAAAGGAGTGTTATAAAAGGCATAACATATAAGCAGGGAGAGCATCACCGACGTACGTTGTCAGGGCTGAGGCACCTGCCGTAGATAAGACCTTCACTGTATGAAAGCTTCTGTTAATTTTAATGGAGGTGATAGTTAGGACTTTTTGAAAATATGAAAATACAGGAAAACACCAGGATGGATGAAGACTGTTCCAGCCCATTCTTCCCATGTCTAACACCTGCTTTTACTTGAGATTGCCCAAAACTTTACAAACTGTCTGTTTAGCAGCTGTGGCACCAAGGTACCCAAAGGTGAGGTGACCTCCTCAAGGCAAAGCAGCATGTTGGGGATGGAGGCAGGGCCAGGGCCTCAATGCTCCGGCTGCCTGGAGTACGGCCCATCCAGAAGGCCAAGTTCCCTCCCCTTGATCGTAGGGAAAACTAATCAAATTACTGCCTTTCATGTCACATTAGTGAAAATGGATACTAGTATGATGCATATTAATATAATATGATGGGAAATTGCTAATACAATTAGACCATCATATTTTATTAGTACCGGAGTGACAACTCACACTGAAGAACAGCTCGCCCGGGTGAGGGTGGGGAGCGAGCACGAGCTTGGTGTGCAGGCATTGGGACAGTTATTTAACTTTCTAAAAAGCCCTCTTTTTTTTTTTTTTTTGTTTTTTCTCCCATAAGTGCTTGATCACCTGAGTAAGCATTACATCAGCCCTTTGTAAATATTGCCTGGATTCACTGTGAAATGAGTCCCCATCTCAAAAGTTATATGCCTCATGTAAGTTTTTCTTCCTATATATAGCTGGACATAAAGGAGAAAATCAAAATATACATCTATATAGAGGAGGATGGTAGAAGTTTTTCTTAACGTTCTGCCTTTTTATTTGCATTTCTATCTTCTTCACTCTTTATCTAGTTATAAAATGATCCTGTATAAGTTTTGTGGGGGATATATTTTGTAATTATAACACGCCTCCAACTTCCTTGATTGGCATGAAGCATAATTAAACAAGGGTGATCAAAAATCATGTCTGCAGCATTGCCCTTGTCTTCCTTTCTGCAGCACAAAGACCTGCCCCAGTGGGCAGCAGGGACCTGGCAGCTGTGCAGAGGTGAGCTTTGGTTTCACACTGATGATGCTTGTCCCCAGCCCAAGGGCCAACCTCCAGGCGGAAAAGACTTCTGTCTTAGCTGGAAATCTTTTAGGAGGACGAGCGGTCCTGTGATGCATCAGTAAATGTAAGGTCCCACCAGGATGAGATGCTTTTCCCATTGACGGATGACCTGTAATCCCAAACAGCCGAGCTCCTGAACAGGAATGGCTTTTCTAAACAGCTTCTTGTTCTGGCCAGGTGCTCTGCCTTGGAAATATTATATATTGTAATAATAATAATATTATCAATCACATCAAAAAGCATGCCATAGATTTACTACAGCTGGCAGGTGCAATTTTTAAATACGATGCCCAGGTTGCCGATCATGTCTTTGTCAACTTGGAGAACCAAGGAAGGACTTAGCGCTCTAAAAAACAGTTATTCCATCAGTACAGCATGTAGAAGATGGCACCAAATACTTGTGTGAAACTGAGTAGAGGAGGAGATCCTTTTCTGGAGGCTTAAGACATTGGGAAATATTTAAAGGAAAGATGTTTGCAATTTGTTAGATTCAAATAGAGCCCAGAAATATACGGTGTGTTGTGTTTCTGTCTCTAGTTAATAGTTTCTGTGACAAAAATAGTTGTGATTTGTGTTTATAGCTGGTTGTCTTCCCATGAAAGAAAGTGTGTTTCTGTGTACTCGCACAGAGATGTTCTCCCATGTGTGTTTTTAATAACACCTTTTATGATGTGTCTCAGCTAATGTGAGCTCTAACATGGTGAAATGGGTAACGACTGATTATTTCTTATTTGTTGGGAGAGAAACTGAGGCTGAAGGGAAACCTGGGCAGCAAATGACTTAAGCTCAAGCGGGGGAAGTGGTGGTGGGAGCCTCAAGCCTAATCAAAAATGTATTTTTTTGTGTGTAATGCTCCACCAGGTATTCCAGAACAATTCTGCTTGTGGTTCTTCCCATTAAAAAATATTTATATTTTATATTTACTTCAAAGTCTGCCAGTGAAAAGAAAATACTTTCTAAGTAGTTCAACAGGTTGTGGGCAAAACTAGGAGAATGAGTGTGCTGCTATTAAGTGACAAAGACCACGGGACTCTTTACTGGTCCTTTTCGAAGCGTAAGGTGGGCTTCCCTGACACTTTGGTGCGGGCTGCTGATGTGGAGGGTGCAGGTGAGGAGGAGGAGGAAGGTGCACAGTGAGAAGTGCATGAAGGAGCACTCCTTATTTTCTTGTTTTTCTATGATGTACCGGCTTTTGTGCAGCAAACCTCCCCACCCTGTTGACTGCCTTTGATTGCTTTGGGTGTCACCATTCACTGTGGTCCAGCAAAGTCGTCCTGCCACTTCCCGAGCAAAAGACAGGGACAGACTTCAAACACCATCAGATCTCTTTGATTATTCCCATTATTTTGGAGATACTGGTGTAACTCTGAGTGCCGAGGTGCCAATCCTGCCTGGGTTTGAATGCGTTGAAGTGGAAAGCAAGTCGATCACCTTCCTCACCTCTTGCATTCAGAGACAGTTTTTGTTACGTTCCTCAGTTGTTCCCCAGGAAGTTTATAAAGACAAGATAAAGCCCTCATCATCCTACTGATGTGGGTAATAATAACACTTAGCATTTCTCATCTTTGAAGTGCTTTACAAAACGCAAGAATGGAAGAAAGAGTGTCATCCTTCGACTTACACAATGGGGAGTGGAGGCAGAGAAATCATATGGTTTCTCCAGGCCATGGAGGTAGTTGCTACCAGAAAGTGGTAGGGACGTGGGTTGACTACATATGGTCCCTGTCTGGGGCCACTTGACCACTGGCCAGCATGCTTGGATGGGGGGATCATAGCGCTTGCACCAGGGAATGATGTGCTCTCACCGTGCTTGTGACCCCTCTGAGCAGGAAAGCAAGTACACGGTGCTTCCTCCAGCATCTCTGGAAAGCCCAGGTGGTCCCTCCAAGGAGAAAGTGACATTTTATAGGACTTGTTGCCGTGAGGAGGATGCTGGGAGTAATGTAGCCTGTGATACGGAGGAGGGCTGGTCATGATTTGACTTTGCCATGGCAGGTTTGAATTGGGTTGGATCCCCTGTCAGGTACCAACATGAGGAGCGAGGGGGCAGCTGCTGGACCTGGGAACAAGAGGGGTGACAGCGCAGATGATGTGGCCTTTGCTTTGCAGAGCAATAGAGAAAATCATATACAAACACTGTTTATAGCACCTTTCCAGAGATTAGAGACTTTCTATAAGAACTGAGTGAAGACCTTTAACTTAGATTGTTCCTTTCACTGACATGAGTTAGCAAGTCCCAAGCTCGAGTAACTTTCCTTAAGCTCGTGACTTACAGCGTGATGGACGATGGAGTGGGGAGGGTTTTCCGTGGAAGTGCCGTAAAGGTGAGATGTGTTTTGGGAGAGGCAGGACATCCCAACTCCCAGCAGGTTGCCTTGGGGCTGGCAGCTGCCTGCCCTTGGCCATGTCGGGCAGGCAAAAACAGGGGCGGAAACTGGGTTTCTCACAACCCAGGGGAGCATCCTTAATGATTTGCTTTTGGCTATTCTGGGATGACTGTTTGCCTCATTTCTTTGGGCCAGAAACTTCTTCTTGGAGCTGAGAAACTTCCCCATTAAAGTCATGTTGAAATTGGTGTATTTAGCAAAGTGGGGTGGTTTTTTGTTTTTTGGGTTATTTTAATCAAAAAGAAAAAATAAATAATGACAAGCTTTACCCAAGATACTCAGAATTTGCCCTTCATCTTAGCCAAAATGTGCTCTTGTGTGTATATCTGCAGCACGCCCAATCTGGCAATGAAGTCCCCATCTTGTCACTGTACTTGGCTTTTCCTTTTCTTCCCCTGTGGGTCTGGTGCTGGGCAACTAAAAATCATTTTGGCTTTCCCCGTCTTTATCTAACCTCCACAAAGTGGGCCAGGCAACCCTGTTATTTCCACACAATTCAAGCAGTGTTGTGTTTTTCTCATTGCAGAGGGCAAATCCCAGAATAGAGCATAAATAAATAGATGATTTTAGAGGACTGTAGATCATTGAGTGAGATGCAGAAAAGGCCCCTTGTTTTGAAAGAGCACTGTGAGGCTCAGCAACAATGAGTCTTGAAGCCCGATGAAAATCTTGGATGCTTTGAGGCTGTGTGTGTTGGGTGAACTTTATTTACAGTTGGCACAAACGTGCTCATGTGTGATGCCAGCAACTGCCAGGGTACGTGGACAGAGCTGAATAAAGCTTATCCCGGGTTGGTATAAGGAAATATTGAATCAGGCTGGAGACTAGAATTTTCAAGCTTTGGTTGGGTTTTGAAGTCAGTCCGCTTTCTACAAGGAAAATCCCTTTTTATTTTTTTTTTTAAAGAAGCAGACTGCTCCACTGTAATAAATGCAGACAGTACCTGTGTTGCTATTTCCATAAGGAGGGAAAACTGCAATAACAATTCTCCATATATTCAGTCTCCTTCTCATCTCCCAAGACTTACTCCAGCACGCTTCTGTTTTAAGACATTTGTTACTACCAGCAGTCCCGCTTTCTCAAATGAACTCCTGCAAAACACATCTCCTTGGCTGGAAAGAGGGAAATTTGTCAGCCCTGGTAAAAAGCAGCAACAAAAAAACCACCTTAAAACTCTGCATGAGAACTCTTGACAGTTGAGCACCCAGAAATATCTATCTATCTATCTATCTATCTATCTATCTATCTATCTATCTACCTATCTATCTATCAATCAATCTATCTCTATACATACCTACAGATATATCTCTATCTCAGTGAGTATATCCTATCGGGATAAACCTCTCGTGCCACTGAAGGGGTGTGCAAACAGGGAGGAAGATGGAGGCAGCCCTCGTTTGCCACGTAAGTTGGAAAACATCACATTTGCAAAGCTTTGTCTTGGAAAAGTCTTAGCTGGTTGCATATGATGGAGCTCTGTCTACACCCCTCCTCCCTCCCCCAGATTCACTACTTTGAATACAATAAAGTTGCTTTGAACTTTTTCAATTATTTAACAACTTTCAAGTGGAGAAATATTTGGGTCTTTTAATTTCATTTTTGGCTCCTCTTTTTTTTTTTTTTTCCTTCTTTGCCTCCATTCTGTTTGCTAAACAGTAATTGCAGATCTTTCCTGCCACCTTTAATACTCCCAGCTAATTATCCTGAAATAAATCTCTTTCAAGTCTGCATGCCAGCAGTTGTGGGATATGAGCGGCTCTTTCAGCTCCCGGCTGCCTGTCACTCAAATGGGCCTCAGCTGCAGCTCCGAATGATGAGTATTAGTCTCCCGCTGGGATGATTCTCCCAATCTCCCCACTTCCAACAGCATCTCCCAGGGCTGCACCACGCTCCTACCTGTTAGCCTAATCTGGGATTTTCTTCTGCTAACGCTGTTATTTTGAAAGGAGGAAGAGGATTCCTGGGAGAAAGGCACTCGGTTAACCTTTTCCTAATTGCCATTCAAAGCTGAAAGGAAGGGAAAAAAATAAAAATAAAATAAGATGATGGGTGTCACTGCACAGGAGGATGTCTCTGGAAGGGTGGATGTGTACAGGTGGGGTCCTTCACTGACCTCCTGGGTTTATTTATTTGGTCAAGTTAAGGTTTTGGGGGCAGGCTCCCAATTTAGGCAGCCTGCCCTCCCTGGGCGTTTGCCTGTGTTATTTCCAGCTTGTGTCCTGCTCACTCAGAAACAAGGTTGTTGGGTTGTAGGCAGAGCTAAATGCTCCATCATTAATTTATTATGTGCTAGCAGTAATAGCGAGGGCTATTTTTAAATGCCACTTAAGCTCGCACTCATACGTGGGTTTGTAATTTGACTATAGGACGTACATAAAATGACATACTGTTACTCACTTAAAGATACGGTTTTAAGTGAAAGAACTATTAAACTATTAGTATTTAAAGTGCTTACTATTTTTTTTCTGCTGTACGGGCGCTTTAACGACTCGACAGTTGGATTACCTCCAGAAACAGCCTTGCTGGGAGATGCCGTGCGGATGCGCCCTGGCTGGGCGATGTGATGGGGTTCGTGGCACCCTTTGTCTTTCAGGTGCTGCTGATGCGAGGCTCAGCAGCAAGGGGGGCTCAGGAGCCAGCACGGACATCCCCGGGCTCTGGGCTTGCGTCGCCACCTTATTCCTGAAGCAAAAGGTTTTAGTTAGCCATTAAATGCACACTCAGGTTGCTTGGCTGGCCTTGAATCCCTCTTCCTAAAGAGTTGTTTTTCACTCAGGGCTCCCTCTCTAAACCCACGATGGGCTGCATTGAATTAATTCTATTAGCTGCCAAAGGAATTCCTCACTGCCGAATTATATTTCCTGTGTCTGTAAATCATTTCACCGCTGCTTTCCCTGACAGTTATGCAAGTGACCTTTGGATTTCACCGTTTTTTTTTTTATTTATGACACTGCTAACCACTCTATGGCTGTGCATCACAGTAAGATTGGGCAGTCACGTGGGATGCTTGAGAACATAGGATATTTTATAAATATGCAAATATATATATATATTAAAAAAATAAAAACAGCATAAACGTGAATGTTTCAGACTTGAACCTTGGAAACATAATATTTACACTGAGTAAGTCGTGTTAGTTTTAAGAGTCTATTTCTGGGTATTTTCACTTCCAGAGGCAGAATTACTTCAAACCTTCCCCTTCTAACTGAGCATCCTTTTTTTTTTTTTTTTAATTTTATTTTTTTTGTCATCAGGCCCAGTTCTGCAGTGGCCAAGCAGTCACTGGGTTAAGTGAGAGCTGTGGATGCTCAGAGCTGTGGTAATATCAGAGCCAGGGACGGTATCATCTGATTTGTGTTGTACCAGGGCTGTGAATTCCCCTAAAGAAAGGGAAATGGGACACCCCGACTTGTGCGTTGGGCTTTGCAGGTGGTGTATTCCCATAGACACATTTCTTCTGCAGCAGCAAAAGCAGTTTCTGGGTGGGGATGAGACCTTCTAAAAGCTCCTAGTTCGTGCGGGGAGCCCTACCCAGACCTCTTGCCTTTTTGCTGTGGTCCTGTCCCAATGGGTCTGAGCATAAAATGCTGTGAGTACAACTGCTATTCTAGTCTGGGAAACCATGTTGGCATCCCAGTGCTTGATTTGTAAGTCTAATTAGATGTTAGAAGTGTCAATGGCAGCACTTGCAGGCACAATTATAGCACCTGCAAAAAAGGGAGCCTGCTTTTCCCATTTGGCTCATCCTCTGGGTGCAAGTCTTCTATAAATATAATGGTCTGACGAGGTGAGCTGGGATGATGTCTGCCTTACCACGAGTGAGGTCCCCTCTTGGGTAGGAAGCAGCTAAGAAATGAGCTGTACCACTGTCTATAAAAACCTGCAAACCAGAAGAGATCCCCGCTCTGGCCCTTTTAACAAATCCAAGGCATCGTGGTTGGCTTGCGCAAGGTTTTGCGTAAGTAATGAATTGAGGTTTCCTGCAAAACATCTGGTCGATTCGGCTCTTATCTCGCTCAGCAAGAGGTGAAAAAACTCTCTGTGGTTCTCCTTGTTACATGTTACAAATATAGATACCCATTCGTAAGGAAATATTGAAATAGAAGTTTGAAAGTATTCTCAGGTTTGTTCCCCAACGCTGAATTAAATATGTTTTGGGGCTGCTTGTAATGCCCTTTTCAGTCCCGGTTAGATAGCAGTGCAGAACAAGCACCTCATTCTTAAACTGAGTTTATAGTGCTCCTGCCAGGGACAGAGTTCACAGTCTTGGAAAGCAAAGGCCATGTAAAAGCTGCAGAAACACTGCATTTACATGGTGCTTCTTACAACTTCTGTGGCTTAATCCCCAAACCAGACTTAATTTTCAGAGCTACTGAGCCCTTGTAACCCATGCCCAGGGTTGTACAGTTTGGCCCAAGCCATCCAATCCCCAGTAGAGAGGAATATATGGTATGTGTGCAACCATATACGTTAATGTTTTCCCTAACATCGCAGGATGTGGTTGAATCTGGTTCAACATCTTTGTCTATCGTGGATGATGTGGCTCAGATAATATCTGGTTGTTGGCATCGCTTGCATCCTTCAAAGTCTGCTCCTTCTGCTCTTTTCTTTTGGTCTTTGGGTCTTCCCATTTGGTCTGCATCCCCCATTTTTGTCTTTAAATTATGTCCTTTCCATTATCCCAGTTTCCACCCTTCAACCTTCAAAACCAACGTGAGAAAAAAATAAAATTTCTGACTGCTTTCACGGCTCTTGGTGTGGTTGCCTACAGCCTTCCTGAAAGAAACCAATAAATAATGCTCCTCATACCCCTAAAAATTAAATTAAACCCAAATTTCTCTGGGGAAGAGGCTAGGTTAATTACAAAGAGCTACCAATGCCATATTGAAAAAGGCTCCTTCATTTTCATTTTTAATATTTAGGTTGAAACTTAATATCTGATCCTTTTTTTTTTTTTTTTTTTTGGCCAAAGTAGTCAGTTCAGAAGTGGTGAGACTGCCAAACACAGTTCAAATTATTCTGTCCAAAAGCTTCTGTCAGTTAACTCCTTGCAGCGTTTGCTGGGGAGACTGCGAAGGGGAAGATGGTGCTGCTCCAGCCCACAGCCAGCCGAAACCTGGATGTTCAGCACAGTTACGGTTTGGTAGGAATCACCTTCTGCTTGAACGTTGAGAGTTTCACTCTGTAGCCTCCGCATGTGCAAAACACATTCATGTGTCTGGGTATTAAAGTTAGTAGAAAAACTTGGTGAAGTCCCAGAGATTGATGTGAAAGTGTATATTGGATCGCGTAAGAGGAAGAAAGCGCTGCATTTATACTTGAAAGCAGGATGGGAAGCAACTCCTGATGTCCATGAGTCATGTGTTGGCCATTTGGGAGCGAAACTGCCCCAAATAAGGATTAAACTGTGAATCTGAATGCAAAGTGGGAATTTAAAGATGATGGCTCACAAAATCCAGTCTGAAAAAAAAAAAAAAAGTGCTGCTGTTATATGTGGGGAGTGAAATGTTTTTAGTTAGTTGAAGATATTGGCAAAATGACGCTGAAATGAAGAGTTTTAGGCATGTTTAATAGGAAATATGGGAATGGCAAGGGAGCCACAGTGGGTAACAGGGTCATGCTTGGTAGTTCATATAAATGTTACTGTTACTCAGAAAGAAAGACAGCTACCAAAACCAGACAATTAGATTATCACTGTTGTATCTCTGATTGGCACCTTCAGTTCTGCTGGTTTACTGAACGCTACATTCCCTTTACCATCTATCCATCCTCTGAGTCTCTACTGATCTCTATACACCCAAATTTGTCATGTGTGTGCAAGTGTCTGAATGCACACACAGGTATTTGTGGTTGTTGCTGGCTCCCTCTTTTCAGACAGGGATAGGGGGAAATGGTTAAATACCCACGGTGAGTTTGGCTGCCTGGTGTAAGCAGGATACTTGGACTCTGCATGACATCCTGCTCATTTTGGAGAATAATTCTTATTGGAAAATTGCAGTGCTAAATCATTAATTTCTAAGGAGCTGAAGGGGAAAAAGAGAGCTCACTTAAAGGATCCCAGTGCGCTGCCCCTAGCTTGTTCTGTGTTGTTCTGTGTACAATATAAACCACTGTTAGAACACTTTTTGCTGTGGTATATAGCACAAGGTCCAGACCACTTACAAACCTACCCTCCTCCTAGCAGCGATGCCTTCTTTATGCTGGAGACATAACTTTAATGAAGTAGTGAAAGGAAGAAATGCAGGGCAAGATTTGAAAAGAAAAAAAAAAAAATCAACTTCCTGAAATTAAGCTCCTAAATAGGCGGAGAGGAGACGTGTTGTTGCCTGCCTTCTCCAGCTTGAGAAGCTGGATGAGTACCCATCATGGGGCTGCCTCTGGCCTAGTGGCATGGGAGCATTTCGTAGGGAGACAGGAGCAGGAGGGTGTCCACTTTCTTTAGAACTGGCCTATTTCAGCTCTTGGGTTTGGGGGAGAAGCTATGGAGACAGAGCAGTAGTGGCCAAATGGTCATGGCAGAGGTGATGGGTCTGTATAAGAGATGTGTAACACGGAGGTGGGTCGGTGTAACAGAGGACCCCCATCGTTGCGAACTGGAGGCTAAATCAAAAATGGCAAGATGGGCTGGAGTCTCTGAAATATGGTGTCCATATGTTGAAATGATAAAACTTTACCACTGCTGTGTTAGAAGTAGTTCTTGTCTCCAAATGTCTAACCACCAGGATTTTTTTTTTTTTTTACCAGGCTCCTTGTGTAATGAAAACTCTGGTTTTGGGCTTGGGATGAATAGCCAGTGATTCGAGATATCCCTCAGCATATCAGCCCATTCGTTTCATTCCCAGTGTTGTCCTCAGGTGTGCACTGGCATTGGTGTAACTGGCATGCAAGTGCCTGATGCCAGGCTTACAGAGAGAGTTAAAAGACATTGAGGTGCAGGAGATGCAGAGATAGTCTTTGTAGGATTTAATTGGACCTGGCCCACCTCACTGAAAAATAATAAAAAAAAAAATAAAATAAAAAAAAAGAGAACCCAAAGTCAGCCCAAACAAAAAAAACCACCAACCCAAAACACTATACACCATGTGTCTACTTCCAAAATTTAAACCACCGTTGAAATCCTGGTCATTTGCCTCCTATTGGAAGGTAAAGGTAAATTAAAGGGGTTATGTAACGTGTTGGTGGGAAGCAAGACTTGTTTTCTTGCTGGCTTACAAATATATAACAACTTAAAATTATTAATATTAATTTTGGTTGTAATATAATGGAGGAAATTCAAAACAGAGAACTCTATAGCAAGGGCCAATCTGTCTGTTGAAACCAACAATCTGTTCGAGCGCTTGCGCTCCCTTAACTCTTTTGAGAAGTGTGTCACCTGTGGCTCTGCTTGCCAAGATGGAGCTTGTCGGGCTTCACTTGGTCCTCTCCTGCTGCTCCAGCGTGGGAGGGCTGTGGAGGATGGCTGTGCGGATGTGTATTTAGGGGTG